>NW_010973420.1:2645813-2701009 GCF_000737465.1 Haliaeetus leucocephalus
CCCTGCTACCAAAACCCCATCACACAACCCCAAAACACTGGGCTAACTAATATGACCTTAAATTACACTTTTAAACCAAATTAAAGTTTATCAAGTTCTTCTCTGGGCAAGAGCATCATCTTTTTAGATGACAGACTACTGAATTATTATCTAATCCAATGCTGAGTGTTTTCAGATATGGGATGTTTGTGAAATAGAGAACACCGGTAGAGCTACTCTATATTTAAATAAAGTACTTTATATGGATGCCAAAAACCCTGGGAGATTTTAACAATTATGTATAAAAAGAACTTCATCAAGCGTAGTATTTCAGCTGGAGTCTTTTCAACATCAAGAAAAAACGAGAAAGTGGAAAAAAGGTATTTTTGCTCTTATTTTAGCTAGCTGGATTTACTTCTCATTTTCAAACTTTGTATCTTATTTTCAGCTCAGAGAGAGATATTCTCAGGTCCATATATTTATGGTTTTCAGATGATTTTTTTAAAAGGAAGATAGTGCGATTTTGTAACATTCTTTGTAATGTCATCTCTTCTCTTCTACTAGGGATTAAATGCTTTCACATCTTGGCCTATAGATTATTCCTCCAAAAAAGAACAGGAGAGCACCAGCTGCACTTTTTCTCCTCTCCAACAAAGTATGGTATGGATGAGAAGAAATATTTAGTCAAAAAAGACACTTAGTCCCTTTGATTTCATATAAAAGCTTTATGGGGTTTCATTACACTAAGAATGGAACACTATAAATTTGACTTCATGGTCTACTGCAATCAAGCAGTGCACAGTTACAAAAAATCACTTTGCCAACTTCATGAAGATTTGAATAATGACTTTGCTTATCACTTTAGATGAGTTAAAATGTGCTTAATTACATGCATGCCATCCCTGAAACACTCAGATTTCTTCCTGAACAAACTGCACAAACTTTTTCCTCAAAGATAATTAGAGATCTTCTTTAAAATTAATTACTCCAGATGATGCTTTATGTCACCTTTAATTCCAGCAAGCTTCTAATCTCTCTCACCAGACTGAAGGATATATATCATTGTCCATTCCAGTGGAGAATTTCATGGGATGTTGAATAAGATTTTCATACAACAGACTACTTCACATTTGCCTGTACAGTTGTTCCCTATCAGGGAAGTACCACTGAGCTCTGTGTCATAAAACCTTGTCTGTCAGAGATTTTCCTTCATTGTGAGTGTTCATTATCTCTGCTTTTTACAAGTTAAGGCTTGCTTCTGCTGACAGTGGAAGAACTCCAGCCAGCCATCTAATACGTCACGGTAACAACTAAAATGATCACAAAATTCTCTGGATAGTCTATTTCACCAAACCAGACAAGCTGGCATTCTCTAGGACTAGAGAAAGAGGAAAATTTTGATGGGTGAACACTTTTTGAATCCCTCTGTCATAAAAAAATGGTGCTTTTAGCTGTGATTTAACTTATCTTTGACTGCTCTATGGTGTGGCCACATCTACAGAGTGAAGAAGTTCCATGCAATACTAGTTTACTTCTGGATTTCCATATATAAATTTGCCTTTTACCAGATGTATTAAATGTGTATCAGTGTTTGTGGCTGAAATTGCTAAAATAAAATTTCTAAGTTTCTGATATGATCTCAATATTCAGTATCGCTGCCAGCTTTCTTTGAACATGTATTACTTAAAAGCAGATGATGCAAAACAGTTTAAAAATTGGGTTGTTATGCCGATCAAACATTTAGAGTAAAAGTTTCATCCTACTGTATACTTAAAGCATTCCTTCGTAAGACTAAGAATTGATGAAAGACAGCTTTCCATGGAAATGCTGTTGAGGTTCCTAGTATTTCTCTGTGAAATGCACAGTAGAGTAAATTATGCCTGAATATGTGTATCGTTACATGTGAGTGCGGCTGGGGGCCTCAGCAACTGGATTTTCCCTTTGAATATACAAAGGGAAGCTCCCTTTTCCCTTACAGTGACCTGCTGAGGTCTCTTGTAAGGTCTGTAGGTTACAAAGCTGAAAGCTGAGGATGGTTTGTGCTACATTTCTATTATAGGAAACCAACAAAGAAGATGACACATTGACTTTTTTATCCCTTTCAGGTAGCACTGTGAAAAATGTCCTGAAGTCCTTTTTTAGGCTGAAATGTCCATTTCTAGGCTGAGGTTCTGAAATGTGGCTGATCATTCCAGAAAAACATGATTGCCTTGTAAGAATAAGAGATGTTCAAAAGCACAGACTGAGTACCATTAGCACAAACATATCAGGGGTCCTTGGTGGCCAACAGATTAAGACACAAACATTGTAGACCCTTCAGAGAGAGAAGAAATTAAGCAGCTGTGTGGAAGGAGCTAGGAGGGTACATTTGACACATGTACTCTGTGCAAGTCAATTGACTTTAACCAAGATTTTTCACTATGTCTGTACTTTAAACACAGTTCCTGTATTTCTTTTTCTTTTGATTTTATTTTTCTTTAAATTACTACTACCTGGGAAGTAACTGTCTTACTCTTCTTATTGTCTTCATAATATTTGCTCTTTGTTGCGATTGGCCTACATATCTTCTATTATTTAATGTTTACTGAAACATTAAATACTTTTCCAGAAGTCTGAGTCCATACACATTTGATTTGCTATTTGATACCTCATATGAGAATCAAGCGGAAAAGACTGCTGACTGTAGCTTACATACCTCTTTCTGTCAGCAGGAGCTGACGACAACTTAATGAAACTATTCAAACTTTCAAAGTCAATTCAAAGTTTGACATGGCAACTGAACAATGAACCATCGCCTACAAATCAGTTTGGGCACATCAACGGAATACAGAAAAGATGGGAACTGACAGAAGAACTTGATGTTCCTCCAGTAGATTTCCATTACTACAATGCAAAGCCAAAGACAACGCAGTTGGACTATGACTGGAAAGATAACTTATACGGACCCTGCATCATAATTCAAGTGGTAGTTTTATAACACAGACGAATTGTTTCCTAACCCTTTGGCAGCCCAGCCTCACACGAGAACATGGTGATGATCTCTGCCTCGCCAAGCTGAGCTGCAGACCCCCACTGCGTTTTTTATTCAAGCCCTGCGGCTTGACCCATCCCTCTGGCGCTAGCAGTATCTCTTCTTTCCACCTTTGACTACAGCTGATATTTCCTCACCTTCTTTATCTTCAGCACCCTCCTTACCCTCTGGGGTGCTTCTCTGCATCTACTGAGGTGGAGTTACTAAGCCTGTGTGGATTGTGCTCACCCTTCTCAGAACCATTTGCGTGTCTCTGCTCCATGTTACCCAGACTTTCCAAAGGCATTTATTTGGCTTCTGCACCTCTCCTGCAGCATGAGTACTGCAGCCTGTATTGTCTCCGAGAGGCACATCTCTCCAATTGCTAATCACTGCTGCAATTAACTGCTGGAATATTTTCACATCTCTCCAATTGCTTCTGATGAGATATACAAACCATTAAGAATTTCTACAGGGTGCAAAAAAACAAGCCTTATATAAAAACCTCATGCCCTTGGAAGAACTGCCTGCAGAGCTCCCACTTACAAATTACCAGAGTGCATCCATGAGAGGAAAAAAAAAAGTTTCCTACAACAGTTAGAAAAGCAGGATTTAAAATAAAAAAAACTAGAAGAGGATCACAGTCAGAGACATAAAAACATTTCATCTTGGCTTGCAAAGTTGGGTAGCAAGGCATCTGGCAATGAGAAACATCTTGGCTAATGAAAGAGGCAGTGACAAAACGTGTAAACAGTGAGGAAAGTGAGATTTAAGGAAGATATGCAGATTAAAATGAAGGAAAAGTAGCCTATGAGCATAAAAGGCAGAAAACAGCTCAAGACATTTTTGTTAGAAAAGAATTAGTGAAAATTAGTACCATAAGGCCTAGATCAAGAGGCCTTCTGGAACTTTTTATTTCAGAATGAAAAGTTACAGAGGGAAAAAAGAAGTTTATGGAACTGAGTCATTCAAATAAAAGCCATGAAGACTCCTTCTTGGGTGCACTTGGCAGCAATGAGAATGTGCAGTTTATTCCACTATTATGGGAACATCGAGTTCAGTGTCCTGTTCAAGGAAACATATGTGCACCTGTGTATTTTAATGGGGCTTGGGCATGTGCTTAACCACTTCTCAAAAGGGTTTGGGGCTCACTATAATAAAAAGAGGTTTTATTGTTTTGGGGGCTTTTTTAGAGATACTAAGATCGTGAGACTTTACAGTTAAAATAGTAAGTTTTTATAAAGATAATTAATTCAATGAAACTTCACAGTAGAGGAAGAAATCTATCTTTTAATGCAAACTGGTTTTGCAGATACAGCCCTCCCATATTCATTGTTAAGCAGTCTTGTAGTTAATGAAATTTTGGGCTGGTGTTCAGATGTGTCTGTATGAAGTTATCTTCAGGAAAAAAGCATTATTTATGTACTTAACCATTGAAGTAAGAATTAAAGCCCATTTTAAAGCTAAACATATGGTTAAAATAATTTTTTTTTCTTTCTCTTAAATTGTACATAGATGCAATCATTTGCACCTACAACTTTGTTCACAGAATTCAAACTCAGTCAAACTGGGCTTCTTACCCGCATGGACTTTTCTGTCCTGAGGTCCTTCCTCCATTTCAGCAAGATAAGGAAATCTGGAAAACTTTTTCTCAAATTATCCACGAAGCTTGGCGAAGCTCAATGATAGAATGCCATTCCTCAGACAAGACCAGCCAACACACTCTCTTTTAAGCCCAGCACAGAAAGTCAGAGGACTTCTCTGAGATGGCTAGCATCCAAACAGAGCAATACTTCAGAGCATTTTAAACTGAGCCATAAACTAAAGAAGATACTTCACAGAACAGGTGTGTTAGTTACTACACCTCATAAAAGAAACGAGTACATTTGGCATCCATTTCAGATGCGAACTGGAGCTAAGAATAGAAGCTAAACATAAAGGAACGACAGCAAGGAAATCAGACAGCAACAGCAGCACTGGTGGGAGTTTTGAAGGTAATGTGGGAGAACAATACTTATGTAGAAGGAGAGAGGGGACAGGAAGGAGTGAGGATTGCTATGGGGGAGCCAGGACAATGGGAGGGATTTTCCTGGATGGGTGACAAATTCCTTTTTCAGGAAGGGGAGTCTAGCTCCCCCTCTGCCCTGATTCTCCTCATCACTGAGTCACCATGGTCATATATAAAAGAAGCAGATATAATCTCTACCTAGATTTTGGCTGGAAAAAATTATCTTCTAAGGTACTTTAATGGGGAATATAACACACAGGTTTCCTTTTTAATTAAATATTAAGATTTGACAAGAAATCAAAGTTAATTTTCATAACCTGGCCTTCAGTTATGGATATTTGCCTTAAGCAGGCACAAAAGAGGGCTTTTCGATTTCAGTACTGTAGCAGAAACAGCAGATAATACAAAAGATATGAATGACAGCTTTACAGTCCTGGTTTTCAGATTAATCTTACAGCCTTTATTTAAACAGTTTCTTTCAGTAGAAGCTAAGAAATGGTTAAAAGTCTGTTTCAATTTTCTGCCACTAGAAGTGTTCAATGCAAGGAAAGTCTGCAATGGATGTCAGGAGTTCCCACTGCTGCTCTTCAGTGTGGAGAAGAACAGGGCAAAGTGACAACAACCTACCACAGAATTCAAGAATGCAGTAAAAAAAATAAAAAAAATCTTAGTCTACTTTTGCATTCAATTAGCCTCACCGCAGTAAATGCTGGTCAAAGTAAAATATAGATATATATGTACACACTCAGTTTTTATATAAAGTTTTTCATTGTTCAAGCAAAGGTTGGCAAATACAGAGCTGTGAGAATTACTTGCTGTATGGAACAGAAAACAAATCATCACCATGCTGAGGTATATTGATTACTTAAGGGCGTCTGCTTTTTTCAAAGAATTTCAAGTGAGCTTACATATTTTAGGAAAGCAAAATCATTAAGCAAGACTGTAATATTCCATTTTTATTTCAAGAATAGATTAAACTTAAAATAGCTCTATAAAGAGGTGCAAAGAGGAAAACACACTGCTAGGTTTAATGTATTTAGATTTCTTTTTTATGCATTTAAATGAATAATTATTTATGAACTTTGCTCCAATTTAATGTTCAAACTTGCTAGTAAATTGTCTTTTGACCAAAAAGCTTAAAATGTTTTCACCTTCCTTCTGACTCAGTTTTGTGAGTTTACTTTCAGCTCTCACACTACAAATCCATCAACATGTTTTGCTTTAACCAGCAGACTGAGCAAACAGGCCAAAATATTCATTGGCTGACAGAGAATTAAACTGCAGTTTTTTATGCTTAAGAAAGTTCTGCTCGGATCAGTGCTGGAAGAGTATCACACGTGGACAGTTTGTTCTCTGGCTGCCCTATAGATACACAGACCTCTGCCTTCGCCATGTCTGTAAATCCAATATCCTTCATATGAATAAAAGCTACAAAACTGGTTTTAGAAAGACCTCTACCATTCACGTAAATATTTGCAAACAGGCAAACTGAATTTGTTATGGAGATTGCCACACATTATCACATGAAGCTGTTCAAACTTTACCACCCATGCGATTGTGTCCAGTGTCTAAGAAAGCAACTCGGCACTGCTGGAGAAAGGGACAGACAGCACCTGGCTTCCAGTCCTGAAGCGAAAGAAAGGAACTGGTCTTGCTACAGTAGCTTCCGAAAGTGGAAGGGTAAGAAAAGGCCACTGAACAACCTCTTTGGGTGGGCTCTGGCTGCCCAGTGTCCCATCTTCATCTATCAAGTAGAGCAATCTTGCCAGAATGGTTGAAGCAATAAGGAAGTTCAGTGCTGGCTCCAGGTTTCACCTAATGAAATATATAAAACTATAGCCACTGACTAAAATACAGGTCTTAACATTTCTAACATTTGTAATGTTAACAGACCTTAAATTTGAATGTCCCTAAACGACTTCCCTATCTGAGTTGAAGCCAGACTGCAGGTATGCATTCTTTAGCCTTGACCTTCAATAAGATCCCCTCTGGTATACAGAGAAGTGCAATAACTAGGCAAATTCTAGCCCATTGTTCAGCGTTATTGTACAAATCTTATTTTTGGTTAATGACCACAGAATTTTCTTACAGTGCAAGAAATATTAAGTAAGAAATTTATAATTTATTTCTCTAGAACAGACATGGAATAGCATTGAAAGGTCTTGTAGATTTACAGTTAATAGGTTTTCAAAAGACTTTTCTTCTTGCATACATTCATTTTATTTGTTACTCATTCTCCAGAAGATACTTTGACACAATATTGAAACTCATCTGGGTGGTTGTGTCTGCCTATTAGCATAGCTTCAATAATTTGTGTCAACAGGAAGCTGGAATGAACAGAGCTCATTTCTTTTATATGTTCCTCCCTGCAGAGTGCCTACAAGTTTCCTGCCTGTGCCCCAATCTGTTGCTCAAGATTATTAAAGTACAGCTTGAAGGGGGAAAAGCACAAGAGTGCAACTTCTAACAGCAACACATGAAGGAGGAGAAAAGCAGGTGAGGGAGGATACTATAATACCATCAGAAAGCAACAAAGGGCAATTAAAACAGATCTTCCAAAGAAAGCAAGGTAATAATAGAGAAATGAAGCGTTCAATAAGGGTAGAAAGATGAAGACAGATCAGTAGAAAATCATCTGCAAAAGAAACGCAAAGCAAAATACAGCACGTGAAGGCATAGAATTATATAAGATTGGCAAAAGGAGCAAAAAAGAAAAATGTCAACAAACTTGCAGAAAAGTATTTGGCTGTCCGCTCACAAACTGTAGGAAAAGAGACAAACAAGAACTGTGAGATTTACAATACTACCAAGTGTGACAAAAGGAAAAGCCATAACCAGCCTTCCCTCAGAATGATTGCAGATGCCTTCCCTCAGAATGATTGCAGATGAGCAAGGAAATAAATTTTGGCATAACAAAGTGTTCTATGGCACTTCTCTCCCATTTAAAACCCTTAATAACAATAAATTCCTACAATGAAGCAGACAAAGTCCCAGTGATCTTTGGAAGATGTTTCAGTACAAGATGGGTTCACATCTGGAGCTCTATGTAAAAAATGCCAAGATCTTTCAGCTGTCTTTAAAAATAATACCTGCGTCTCTGTCTTCTGGGTCTTAATTCCACTCTGCCAACTTTTGACCAGAAAACAGTTCCCACTTTTTTCCTTTATTTCCCACATTACTGGACCGATAGAGCAGTTTGTCACTATGCCAACAGAGTTGACTTCACTTGAGGCCAAGCCTGCTCAGCACCCAGCTTTCCCATCCACGCAGTGACAGACGTCTCTTCACAAGCTGCTACAGCTATGCCGTAACTTGACACACTGCGGTGGGCTTTCTACATCCCCTCCCCAACTACATCGAGTCAGTAGTTCAAGCTAAATACAGACTCTTCCACCAGCATGGCAACAGCTAACTAAGGTCACAGTGCTCACAAAGGTTTTTTTGGAGACCCATTATTACATTGTAGGTTGTGCCATCTCCTTCACCAGAGTAAAAGTGTAATTAAAGTCTCAGTAGATCCTTGAAGCCTTCTGTACCAACCACTGTTACGTAGCCTCCCAAGGCACACTAACAGGAGAACAGATCTGTGGCCAGCTACAGATGCTGCTGTTTTCCCTCTGCAGTAAAGAAACCAGAACTGCTATCGTGGAATTGGACTGATTTTATGAGAATTTTCTTTCTCTTCAGTCATATACACTTCGTCTATACAATTGCAGCAATTCTGTAATCTCTGCAGTGTTGAAATGCTTATCACTATCGGAACCTAGAAGTAGCAATCCAGATACTATAATGCATGTAATTAGTATGTCACAGTCCAGGTTTAACTGAAATAAAGTGTTCTATCTATAGCAGCCATAGACATTGAACCTTGCAGTCCCTGACAAGTAAGTCAGAGTCTACAGGTTCCCTGTACTCCAATTAACTCTACCTCACTGCATAATTCCACTTACTCGCAATCTGCTATACACAGTATGAGTGAAGAGCTAATAATCTGTGGTATTCCAAGACTGCACCCCTATCCCCAGTATTTGCAACCGAAGCTAAAATCAAGAGCAGGGTTCCATTGATGTAAACACTTAAGCATGCAAATTTCATGTAAATCTTAACAGGAAGTATGCAAAAGGATACATGTGGGACAGAAGAAATTTTTTAAAACTTCAACCCAATACACTGGAAAAATTAGATTTTTTTTTTTTAAATATTATTTCCCCAGTCTGAATCATAAGCATGAGATTTTACCTATTTTACCGAGCACCGTCATTATCATCACATTTTCAAGTTACTTCTGGCCTCTGCAATTACTTCACTTACCTACATCATGTACTATCAGAAAGATTACATACAATCTCATAAGCCTCAGTTAAGGAATGTCTCACTTATTTCTTGAATGACATTTTCTAAAGGAAAAGAGAGATAATAAAATATCCAGATTGTTACTTTAAATAACATCAAATCATAACTTGGGGTAATTAATTATGCTCTTTTTTCTTTTTACTATTATAGAACTTTCATAAATGCTTTACAACAGGTTCTGTGCACCATTAGACATGAGTAAAATTATAAGATGGATCATGAATCCAACAAGGAAAGTATAGATTTTTGCCTCACCTTAACTTCATGTAACTGTAAATTTAACTACGTAAAATTTTTGTCTCATTTGAATGGGACAAGTCATGCACAAAACTATTACTTCGCAACATGACAATGCAATGAAACATTCCAGCGTAGTAAGAGAGGGCATGAACCTTAAAACAGTTCCTCCACAGCTCTGCATGCACTCAGTAATAAAGAACTTAGTCTTTATTTATAAAACTTATGCTTTCCCCCTAGGTAAGTAGCTTTCTGACATTCTTACTAGCATTTAAGTGAAATCCATCTCACAAGCCAGGATCATGAATTTTTCATGAGGTAGGTAGTAAGTATTATCACAGAAGTGAAATAACAGGAGCACTGTAATAATCCCAAATCATTAACATATTTCAGTATGCAAACATTTCACCACACACATTCCTTTCAATATTTTCTTTGCCATGGTTGCAAGCATCCCAACTTTTCAAAGGGTTATATGCTTCTTTGAACTTTTGACATGCATTCGAAGGAACTATATATGTCCTGGAAAACACAAGCTTTAAGACTTCTTTTCAGAAATGTTTTTAGTATGTTCCTGGCCATCTTCCCACCACACCCCCATCTTTCAATAATATACCTCAGATCAAATACACATTTGCTGACTGTCTATTGGCAAAGGCATAGAAAACCATGTTTGTCTGCAGACACAGTACAAAAAGAGTTCTGCTGAAAAATTAAGGGCAGGTGCTTCAGTCTCTAATGCAGGGTATCAGTCTGCCCTCAGGGTTGAAGAGAGATGTTGTGCATCTGGAGCTGTATGTTCTTAAAAAAAAAAAAGCAATGACCTAATACTTTGAAGAACAGTAATTTAAAAAACAAAAACCTTTTATGTTGGATTCTAACTCTCACACTTTTACAACTAGTCTAACCTTAGTGACTTCCTCTCCTAGCAATTCTATACTACTGATTTTACACTGATGTAAGTAAGATCAATTGTCCATGACTAATTCAAATTTTTTCATCCCTTAAAGGTCCATTCCATTGGACACCCTATTCCTTTGCCTGCTGTTAGAGAAATTGCAGTTCACTTCTGCCACTCAAGTTTTACCTGCAGGAAACTCAATCTACTTCTCATGAATTAATAAAGGTTGTTACTTATGGCTTTATCTAGAGTTCTGCTTTCTAATTTCTCGTAAGGCTTTTTGAACTTGCAATTTTTATAGAAACAGTTTTCATACAAATATCAGGTCATCTGTGTTAACAAAGGAATTGTCCAGAAAGGCATCCTTTACATGCTATGAAGAAAGGGGGCTAATCGATGGTACATCGAAGCACATCCTTGCTTACTTGCACTACTACAAAACTGACGTGGACACCCATGACTGCTGAATGTGCTTTCTGAAATTCTTTCTGACAGTAAGATGTACTTTATGAAAAGATACTTATGTGTATGAAGTGGAACCTACTTTTCTTTTTATATGAATGTTAAGATGACAAATAATATAAAATGTAATCGTAATTAGAGTGTATTCTAGTATTTAAGCCATGATGAAAAAGACAAATTTAAATAAGAAAATGGTCTTAACTGCAAACATACAATTTCAGTTTCACCCAATCATCAAGTTCTGTATATAAGAGATTAGACTGGCAGGTGGTTCAATACTTTTAGTCAGTGCTGTAAATGTTGAGCTGGTTTCCGATCAAGGAACTTGCAGAATAATTCTGCTAGTTTTTTCTAGTTACAGTTTAACTAAGTTTGTATCACTTCAACTTAAAGATCCGTCATTTTAACAGTGGGGAACACTGCTTGATTCCCTGGCCTAAAGTACATCTAGGAGCACGGCATGGGCATCAATGGGTTTTATGCTTAATGCCAGCATGCAGCAACAGACTGGGCAGCGCACCCCAAGGCATCCAAAACTAGACTACAGTTTATGGCAGGGATTTCACGTAGGCAGGGTAGCACGTACGAGTTAGGTGTAATTGACCAAGCTAGAAGATAGTATTAGCAAAACCAACAGTCCCAGATTTCTGTTGCATTATTTGAACATTCATGAAATTGGCTGAATCAAAGCACTGATAGATTTTTACCCTCAGAGTATTTATTCTGGGCATGGGTTGAAACAGGTTTGCGTGACTTCCTCCAGTATTTAGCTTTCCCAAATCTGATGAAGTTTTCATGATGCTCTGGGATGATTGTGGTTGCCTCTACATCTCCCACCACCACAAAGAACAGAAGTCAGGATATTCCAAGTTAAATGCCCAAACAACCCCCTTATGTTTGTACAGAAACTATTTTTGTGCTCAAATTAAAAGTCCACACCCCTAAGTAGGATCCAGCTAAAGCAGAAGTGCCACCGCACGAATGCTGCCTACGCCACCTCACTGTCCATGGACTCGCAGCGCGGGGCATACGCTCAGGCCCTGCTCTATTGTGCACCTTAATTAAAACAACTTCAGGGAACTACAGAAGATAACTAAAACATCAGAGAAGCTAGTTTGAAGCAGGAGACCTGTCTGACAGTAAAATTTCTCTAGAATATTTATTTCTGAGAGGAAATATCTAAGAGATGTGAAATGGACTCTTGTGAGGCTGTGCAAAATTTGAGTATTTCAAAAAAAACATCTTGGCTGACAGATGCAGAAGTGGCAAGGTAGAAAATCTCAAAGGGAAAAAAATATCATTCTTCTCTATAGTCAAATAAAATAAGATCAGGTGAAAAGTATTTTAATTTCATTCTTATCTAGGCTGAGGCAAACTACACAAATTTCAGCCGAAATGAGAATTTTTGCAAAAAACAAAGATACAGATATGGCAATTCAGAGGACAGGCATTTCATCATGAACTGTTATGTCACACCCTCAAAAAGCTCTACCATAATTCAAGACTATATTTAAATTATTTTAACTCTAAATTCAAATAAGACCTTATAAACGTAATACTTTATTATTTGTTTGCGAGGTGCATTGTATGGAACAAAAAAAGATATGCAACATGACTTAATTCTTTTACACACATAACCTTATATTTTGCTTTTGCTAGTCTTCCAGTTGTTACAGTAAATATTCCTACAACTCCCAGTTACTCCCAGTTATTATTTTACGAGTGAAAAATTAGCACAGAAATTTTATGTGCCACAAGACCATTTGTAAGAAATACCTTTATCAGTTTGGTGGAAGAACAGCCACAACTCTAATGCCACCAGAAGAACATTAGAAGGAGGAATTATTAATTTACTTTTTATTGCATCATTATTGCATATAAATACTACTGTTATTGTTTCTCCACCCAGCTTTATTGCATACAATGAATCAAAGCATTAAGAAATGTCACACAGCATAGAAAATGTAATGTATTAAAATAATGGATTCAGCAATGTACAATATGTATTCTGAGAAGTTATAAACGCTCTATCAATTGCTTATTCCCCACTGTAGTTTACTGCAACATAGAAGTGTAATAAAATTAGCCGCAAGAGGTATATGTTAAAATCTGCTGACAACTTTTTGGAGAGATTTTCATAGTAAGTGTGAAAAAATAGACATCTTCAATGCAATAAAAAGTATTACAGTAAAATTTCCTTTGATGTGAAAAATACTGACAACTATTCTTTTCTCACCCAGACATCAGAGGAAAAAATTATGAAGCTTTGGCTATTTATAACAAGTGGTATTCTTTAAAGTTTCATTGGGTTTTGGACTACTGAATATATCTATTATAGGAACAGTGACTGCACCATTCGTAATCATCTTTCACAGCACCACATTTTAACTTGTTGCTACTAACGTTTAGTTCTCTATGAACCAAAAAGATCACCAAAAAATGATGAAAAACTGAACTGGATTCTACATTAAAACTGGCAATATCAGTGATTCTCCACTGTACCTCATTACTCTAGATGTACTGAAAAGACTAACTCCTACCCCATATGCACAGGATTATGAAAAGAGCTTTCAAATGAGGAAACTAATAGCTTCAGATTTCCTTGCTAAAGCATAGTCCCAAAAATTTCACAGGCGTGAGGGGAACACTGGCTAAAAGTCTGTTTAAATTATGTTCAAAACCACAAATATGAAAAATATTCTCAGCTTGCTTTTCCCAGACAAATTGTGAATAAACACACTTTCCTCACTTGAGGAAGTATGTTAGCAGTGGACAGGCTTTCCGTTAGTTCCCTCGCTTATTTCATTATTTGTACTACAAATATTTTTCTCTCTCTGTCTCCATGCTGCCTACACTGGCTCTTTGAAAAAATGATTTAAACTTCTTAGTTTACTTTTTATTCCTTTCACTATTGCTTCACTGCTCTGCTAAGTGACTTTGCAGTTTGATACTCAATATTCATGAAAGGGAACTAAAGAAGCAAACGAACTGGTTTTGCACCAGAAGAACTTCTTGGTACATCACTTACCACCCACGGTTTGTCACAGAAGTTATAGATCGATTCCAGGGAGTTGACGCTAGGGATGCCTGCGTACTGCATTCCAATGATCAAGTTACGGAAATCTTCATTTTCTGCCATACTGAATGAGTGTTGTCGAACAAGGACAAAATCAGGCCTGAATGACCTAGCAAGAAAAAGACACATTGCTAATAGTCAATGATCAAATTGCTTTTCCTTCAACAGCAAAATCTTAAAAGGGAAAAACACCTAGCTGACGGATAAAGAAGTACTAAAAGAACACTCAAACCAAAGGTAAATGCTACAAGACAGAATTATTATGACTTTATGAAAATCTGTACTGTATCATTTCTTAACTGCTGTTCAGAAAACATCAGCATCCAGTCAGTAATGTGACCCCATTAAGAGAAGAGACAAATTATCATGGCTTTTCAGCTTGTTTTCCTACTGAAAGACAAACCATATATATAAACTCTGAGTATGTTCTTAGTTTATGTACACCAGTTCCTGAGCAATGACAATCAAAAGCAAAGCAGGCAAATATCTCTGCCAGAAACTTAAGCTTCTTGGGAACAATTTTTTTTCCCACAAATATTGTCAAACTGTTTTAAAGACAGTAAGAGATGAAGCAACCCCATTGGTCACAAAAGGAATCATACCATAATTGGAGATAATCACAATTCAACTTTTGATCAAGACGCTTGTCAAAATGAATTTCTAAACTTAGAGCTGCACTTTTTTTTCCTCTTTCTCTCTTGTGCCTAATAAGGATTTCCCCTGTTGCAACCTCTGTGGCTTCTTATCCTATCACCATACACCTTTGAGACCAGTCTGACACCATCTTCACATTACTAAAACCCTGACACTTAGTTACTGAAGAAGGTTCTGGAAAACAGAAGACATAATGCAACAGGACAGAGCCACCAGTACCAGGTCAATTTGCTCCTAAATTTGACTGTTGAAGATTCTCTTCTGTATTCAAATTTTATAGGTGGAAAAAAACACTGACTAGCGTGAAGCTATCAACCTCCTCAAAGAGGCATAACTGCAGGGTAAATTAAATTAGTGTAGTAAATTAGTGTAATTATTTACATGCCTTGAATAAATATAAGCTGTATACTGGAGTGAAAAATGCCAAAGATTACAGAATGATTCAGAAATCTCACTCCAGTAAAACAAAGTAAAACCAAAACAATTAAAATTCATGTCAAAATTGCTTTGCAGTTTTAAGATTCCAACCTGAATGCAGTAGTCAAAGTATATTAGCTGGATTCTTAAGCTGGCTTTCAGATGTAATGCATGATTTGGCAAAAGCAGCATTATAAAGATTTGCTGTCAAGAGTCATTAAAATGGCACTGCAGACCAGTGATCAAAACTTGTAAAGAAATTCTTGGCTTTAAACAAGTTTCCAACAAAAATATTTGCAGCATAGTTCTGAGAATTTGTGATCTAGGTTTCATGGTGGTGTGCCAAGTGTTTGAAACAAGGAAATTCAATTTACTAGCATGGCATGAGTGTAATACTTAGAGGACTAATGATGCCTTAATCAAAATTGCAGACCACTCAGTGAAAGAAAGAGACCCTCTCTATCATTTAAACATGCTATGCTCTATCATTTAAAATAGTGCTAAGGGGATTATACACCATCTCAAAGACAGCACTGTGTTTTTAATTAAAAGTAAAGAATAGAAAGTGTCCTTTAAAATACTGATTTAATGAAACAACTGGGGAACTGGAAGAATGTTATTTAATTATATATTTTGCTTTGCAAAAACTCCTCAAAGGGACATTTACATAATTGTTCCAGTTCTGTAATTACCACTGGACAGAATGATTGTGTATACAAAAGAAGGTCATGAGAAAAAATTTAATCTTGGCTCAAGCATTTGTAAGATCCAAAATCTCAGCATTATGTAACATGAGATATCATTTTTTATGGTTTGATTTTCATTCACAAAAATGAAACAAGCAGGTGCCTGTTACACAGTTTTTTCCTCCCAAACTAAGGCAGCAAAATGTTGTCATTGAAATTTGTATGATTTTACTAACTAATATTTTGCTCACAAATCTATGATACAAGGTCACTTCGGACCTCACATTAATAACACATAAGACTTCTCATCTCAGTATTCAGGTGTTTATGCCTTTTTAGTAATATGCTTATAGTCCATATTCAATATGAACTTTGATACTACTGGGACCAGCAGTTTCTCCCATCTCTCTTGATAGTTGAGACAGACAGAAACAAAGGAATATGCCACACATCCTATTGTCTGACCCATATTTAATGTTGGATTTCAAATGAAGTTTCTTATCAGTTGAACCTGTAAAATAATATCCATCAGTATCTCTGCATTCCTTAGTGACACAAGAAGCATATTCCAAGCTTCAGGCAATAAATTTCACAAACCGACTAGGCTTAAAGCAACATAAAGACTAGGACTTCTGTGAAGATACAGAACATCTATAGGAAATGCTTTTGTTTTTCAAAAATATTCTGTATCTCCAGAGAAGTTATCACAGAAACAGAGAACTGCTCTCCCATCATGCCTGCATATGCTTCTCACACCAGAAAGCATGCACACATATGCAGATATCTCACACAGATTTGAGTGAAATTTATCAACTTCAGGTAGTTCTATTTGGTTAAATAAATTACCCATAAAACTCATAATTTTATAAAATCCTTTGTCATCTCATTATCAGAGTTATCAGATGACACAACAAGATTTCTCTTGTTTCTTAACATAAGCAGCAGTTTTACCAAGTTTTCTCATAAACTGCAAATATCCATCTTTGTAGACGCTGTTTTCTGGAGGTTCCCAGCTCACATTAAGTATTGACATGTTTTGATGCTAACTTGGCCTCAATATTTTTGGTCTGTTTGGAAAACTCTCTACAGAAAAGCCACTAAGGAGCAGTGATCAAGATTTTCTGGCTCCAAAACTTCTATCCTTAGGGGAAAAAAAACCAAACAAAAACAACCCAACAACAACAAAAAAAACTCAACTAAAAAAATCAAATCTCTTACTCCTCTAAGGAAATAATCTTGTGGATTTGGCATAAGTGGTTGTTGTATTAAGCTGCAGTATTTTTAGAACACACAAGAGATTAAACAGTTGTGAGTTTTAAAGCATAAAGTAAACATATTTTCAACATTTCTTTTCCTGATTTTCTTTACATGAATGAGTAGAAATTTTCAAATCTTTTATTTGGACAGATGTTGTGCAAAAGCACAAAGATACAAGACATGCTGTATGCTGTCCAGCTTCCTGAACTCTTACTCTTGCCTAAAGATAAACATAAGCAGTAAATTACCAGGTCACTGTGAGTGGCTTGATGTACCTTTCTGAATACAATTGTTCAGCCAAACAACTGCTACACTTAACTCACACTTAACTGCACTAGTCAAAATAGGAGTAATTCTCACAAATTACATAAAATATAGGACTGCCTGAAATAATTTTGCTAATACTCACTTCAGCTTTTACTTTGCCCAGACTTACCCCTGTTTTCTTCCCTTACATTTAGAAGGCTGTTGACATCCTCATTGAAATAAATGGTAAAATTACTCTCCCTTCAGTTGGAATAATCCTTTTTGGACAAAACAGCCTATTGGGAAATCTCAGGCTTTTAAACTGAAATCTTTCAAACAGACAGTGATATTCCAGTAACTATCCTGAGAGAAGTGCTATGACTTGGCCTGTTGCAGCAGAAAATATTCAACACTGGAAATAAACACTGCTCCTCTGGAAAAGTCTGGCATGCACAAAATCACCAAGACTGTCTTTATTTTTGAGGCAAAGACAAGACCTAAATCAATAACCCTAACTCACAATCATATATTCTTTATACAAGACTTCATTCCCATCTTAATCAAATCCATCTTTCACGTGATCAAAATGTTGAGAGATTTCCTTCCTGTCACAAACAGAACTTACTGCACTGATCAGATACTTTATTTCCTACTTTTCATGCCAATGACCGAGGTGCGCTGCATCAGTCAAAATCCCTATCACACATATACCAAAAAATCATTCAGTACTTTCTACATGCATATATTATGCCATTTATTGCTTTTTGCTGTTATTCTATTTAGTTTTTCTTACCTGACAACTTTAGTGCCATTTCGAAATACTTGGATATCTACTGCATAATTGCCATCAGCGTGGGCTATCAAGTTGATTTCTGAAAATTCTGCCTATGAAAAGAAGACTCACATTAGTCAGTCTGGTTTATTTTACCTTTATTTACCTAAATCCCTTCTTTTAAGTTTTAGTATCCAAACTGCTGACAATATACATTTGGAATATAATAAGCACTAAGAGGATATTAATCCAATAGTATTTGCCACGTATGACACATCACATTTGAATAAATTCTAATACCAAGAAAGCAAAAAGTAAAAAAACTTCATGAAAAAGGACTGGGGGGGCAAGTAGGAAGCATATTTCCTCATTCATGTCTGCACAGAAGTATAGAGATTAAATTTTTGCTTTGTATGGTGTTACCACAGAGATTAATACAGACTCAACAAAAATTGCGTGAGGTTTTGAAGAAAACAGTATAAAAGTAATGTTAAAATAACTATGATAAATTATTTTCTTATAGCATTTAGTGTCTCTTCATATACTTTACTCCTTTCTATTTCCTTTATGTGCATTTACTCTTCTTTTTAAAAGATCTGGTGCTAATAAACAATTGACTGGCAAAATTCACAAATAAAGACCTTTTTCAAAGTATCTTCTCACACTGGAAATGTGGAATTTAAAAGGAATCACTTCCATACTCTGAATCTACAGTTATTTGAAAGGAAAGGACAGGATGTTTTTCATTTATCCACAGTCTTTCATCAGCTTAGAGTCTCAAGGCACTTTACAATAACATTACACAGCAGAATAATTGAAATGCAGCCAGCTGTCTTCTAGTGGATAAATAAAAGCGTCTTTGCTATCCCGGACACTAATACAGAATAGAGAGTGTCAGAATTCTCATTAGTCTCCTCTTGAAAAATGGTATCACTGAAAGTCTTCCTAAGAAAAATCTGTGTAAGGCTTTCAGAATTTAGTGTTCAGTTAAGGCAAGTGTTGACTACTGTAACCACCGTTCCAACTCAATAGCTTAAGTATGTGCTTGATTTCAAGCATGGAGGTCTCTTCACTAAATCCCATACGTTTATATACTTTCTAGGATCAGTGTTACAATGTTCTAAACACAAGGGGCAGTTTTAAGATTATTGTAAAAACAGTGCAGATGGTGAGAGATTGAAATATTTGTATAAGTGCTGACAATGTTAAAGAATCATTTAAAATCTATTTAATCTGGGATTGGCAACTGATCTCTCCAATTAATAAATCATATTAAACAATTACAGGGATTCACAATATAGATTTTGTAGTTTAAAAGCTTAGTACATGACAGAAAACATTGTATGTGGTAGACAGGTTGCTCTAAGTAGTATAAAAATAAAACAATGCTCTCTGTTATTAGCAAAAGAACACTAAAGTAGTTGTTAATAAACCTCTATACAATTGTCACAGTGTTGACGTGTTACTAAGTGATGAGTAGGGTTCAGAAACTTCCAGTCTCTTACTGATTAAAGGTGGTTCTGGTCCTACAAGAGACCACAGGAAAGAAATTGTAGGCTTACACCAAGCTTCTGTTAATATTAAAGAGACAGTGTGAGTGATGTCAGCTCCATGGTCAGATCTAGGTGTGAATGGTATTTTGGGACAAAATAGCTTGTGTTCTTTTTCCTGTTTCTCCCTCAATACTCTTGAAGATCCCTGGCAAAGCTTTCCATGTTTCCAAGCCAAGAACATCAGCAGATATCCAGTGGTGTGAAGAATGGAGCAAAGCTAGATGTTGTACTATTACAGTGAATTTAAATAAGTTGAATCCACACAGCTAGCAGTAATTTTCCCTCACTCTTTGAAATTCCAATGGCAAAACAATTCAGTTTAAGTACTGAAGCTTCTTACCGTAGCATCTCTTTATAGAATTCAAGATTGAAAAGCAGTGAAAAGAATTATTTACTTCCCTAATTTTGGATATCTAGCTCAAATAAAATAGCTGCGATTCCAATGCACCCTGAATTATATCTCCATATTTATTCAGTGCTTTCTTTAAAACCCCCACATGCTAGCACTGCAACCTGAGTGTATGTATATTCTTAAGTGAAGAAATTAGTGATACAGAAATGCAACATGTAATTCATGAAGTGTCTGGGAAATTCAGTCTCTAAGCAACAACGTTTGAATACGACAGGTTTTTAATGTTGTGCAAATTCTAGTCAGAATCCTCTAAAAAGAGCCACATTAGAATGAAACATAACTAAATCATTGAGGGTTCTACTTGTAAGGTTTTTTTGAAGCACAAAGGACTATGTATCTATCTATACATACATGCATACAGAATCATTTAGGTTGGAAAAGACCCTTAAGGTCATTGAGTCCAACCGTTAACATAACACTACCAAATTCACCGCTAAACCATGTGCCCTAAGCACCACATCTACACATCTTTTAAATGCCTTCAGGGAGGTACGTATTTATACATATATATGTATTTGCATAAATACACAAATATAAAAATAACATTCAGATTAAGTAATTCAGTTACCTGTTCAACCTTTATGTCATATTCTCCATGGACCTTTTTTCCACGAAAAGCCTTGGCCCTGCAGGAAAAAAGGGAGAGAGAAAATCAAGGATATATGTATCTGTAATCAGTAGCTACATAAAACCTTCCTGTATGGCCTTCAGTGTCTTGAAAATACGCAATATACTAATTGAATCTACCTACTACACATACACAATTCTCTTTCCTTTGACATCCTTGTATTCTTAACATCCCATCATGCAGTATTTTGTGATAAAAAGCATAATGTGATTTTCAACATTAAAATGTATACTAAAGTATACTGAAATACATATTTCACAATTAGATATTAATATAAAATGAGTACCACTAAAATGATACAATCCTGCTCTCATTAAAGTCAACAATGCCAGTGGAAATTCATATCAATGTGAACAACATCCTAACAACCACTCATGTTAATTTTTATCCACTTAGTTTACTTAGAAAAACTGGTTTATTGGAACACTATGCTTAGAAACTTTATATTGTTTTTAAAGAAAGTATCAGAGGTACTGGAGACTGTTGTCACCAAATTTGCAAGTGCCCGATTTACTAATCAGTTTTGCTTTTTCTAGACTATAACTTGAGACAATGTCATTAATCTGAAGGAGAGTTTATGACTAATTATTATATACCAGGATTGCTGTGATAAAACAGAACTGAATTCAACGATCCAGTCTCCCAGGCCTAACAAGCAGACATTTTTTCTAGGAGTCTATCAGTTGTATGCCTTAGGCAGCATGTATCTGCTTTGGAGTAAATGGGAATTTAAAAAAAATAAAAAAATCTCTTAGTAAAAGGGAATTACTCTAACAATCTGAAGCTGAAAAAGGGATATGGTATTGGTCTTTCTCTGCACCTCCTTTGCTCAAGACAAAGCTTAGAGCACATTTCCCACTTCTGTTATACGCAAACAAAAATCTGTTGCACAATCGAAAAAGAGAACACCATAGACAATCTTCTCAAGTGTTAAAAGAAACCAAACGAAAACTTTGTCCATTTTCAGCACCTGACAAAATGCTATTATATTAAGCTAACTCTACCTCATCAGTGAAAGTAATGTATATAATACATATTAAAACAATTAATTATTGCTTTTGGAAAATCCTTTTCCCAGTGAGGTCCAGAAGAGTTTCACCATTGGTTTCAGTAGTGGAGGAACCAAACTTCATAATAATCAACTGAAAACACTGCCTTAAGCTACATATTTCTTTAGGATATCTTAGGTATTATGGATAACGGATGGTAGCAAGCAAAGAAAGTGTTTATACTGAAATGGTATACTAAAATATTGCCCAACAACTAATTCTGTACAAATACACAACTGGTAAGAAGGCAATAATGAAGACAGCATTTGCATTACTGGTTTCTACTGTTTACTTGTAATAAATATGTATGAAATATGACATTTGAAATCTATTATTTTATTACAGGAGATGCATATTCAGGATAATGTTATCAAATGTTTTTGTCAATAACAAAAGTAAAAGTTAAATATACTGTATCACAAGTCTAACAAAGAAACACTATTAATCACTTATTTTTCTTTCCAGATTTGTTCTGAACTTCCACATGAATATGAAAACTTTGAAGATGTCTGGACACAGATTAAGTTTTATAACGCTGTTTATGTTGAAGCATCAGCTGGACCATGTTAATCTAATAGCTGCAGGAAAACCAAGGACATCAGTATTACCCTGGGAGAAGTTCACAAAAGCCAGACCGGAGAGGAAGGTCTCATGTTCAGAGATAACACCACATCTTCCTCAGGAGAAAAGCAACCAATTTGTAACAACAGACAGCTTAAATGTCTCTTTGAAAAACTAAGATTTACCACTTTGAAAAATATTTAAAACTCCAATTCTGATCCCTATGAATTTAACAGTAATGTTATTGTTGAATTTTAGTGGGAACAGGATGAGCCCCCAGATTTTATTTCTGATGCAGCAACAGGTGATGTAAAGGCATTATTGGACATCGCATAACACAAATTTAATTTAAATAGAATTATGTTGGCTACACAACACAATAAATGTTATATAGTAAAGCTGCCTCTTGAACACTGAAAAATAAGCTTAGAGTAATAGTCAGCTTCTTCAAAGCTGAATGGTAACTTGAACATGTATAGAGATTAAACCTCCCACAACACTTACCCTAACAAATATCAGCAACTGATTACATCTTTATCTTTATGAGAGGAAATCGAACCAGGAAATCACAAAGACCAAAAGAGAGGCTTTTCAATTCTTTAGCGCTAAGTCTATTGCACATATTGGAATATACTCAAAATGTTAGTTAATGTGAGATGCTATTCCTTTAAATTCAGTCTGTCTCCTTAAACGTCAATTAGATGAGGCAACCTGTAAACAACTGAACCTGGCATGATTTACATTTCAACAAATGACTTCAGCTTTGAAAATACACAGTAATAGTAAGTACTAAAGTGAAGCAATCTGAGGCTTGAAAACAAATGCGACATTTAGAGAGACTTAATTTCAAAGTAGCTTTAACCAACAACTTTTATAAAAATGTGTCATTTTCAATAATATTCTCCAAATATCGAGCTACAAACTGCAAGAATTTATCTTGATATCTCTAAAAAATAACTTGCAACAAAAAGTCATGACTCGGTCACTTCAGAACAAACTCTAAGAAATTCTTAGCATGAGTTTGCTGTGAAATAGAACCTAGTTTTCATGTTATTTACTGTACTTAGGAAATACAGTCACACCCTGCTTGAATTATTTCCTATTTGCAATATGAGAAATGTGCAATCCTATCATAAAGACATTCATTACGTGCTTAAATTAGTATTTTTTTTTTACTGAGGGGAGATGGGGAACAAAATTCTTTGGTGTTATTGATTTACAGAATTCCACTGAATTCTAGTTTGAAATTCCTGTTACGCCTTATTACTCTCAGTACTGAGCATGGAATACCTGTATATTAACTCTCGGAGCACCTCTGTAGAAAGGAAGTAATGTTTTCAAGGACAGGGTCTCTAGGCAAGGCATTTGAGAAGAGTGTGAGGTTAGCTGTCAGCATGAGTAAAGTTAACAAAACCAATATGCCCCAATTCAAGTAACATTTGGCTGCCCACTGCTGATGATTTCTTGCATTGTATGTAGGGAAGAGAAAGAAACAAAGCAGTACCATTTTCATCTGAAACTCACTGTGTAAACAGTTCCTTTCCAAAGCCTAAATGTAGACAAAATGGACAGCTACTAATATGAATGTCACCTATTGGAGTTACCAGCATGACCTCTTACAGTCAGAATCTTATCAAAATATGTGAAATATCTATGCATTTTTTGCTTCGCAATTCATTTTCTGGATAAAAACCTTGCACATTTAAAATTAAACAACTATAGATACACAGTTGCCATAGATGCAGCCTAATACAAACTCATACTACTTACAGAACTTTGGCAAGGACAATGAATGAAGTAGTAATCACTAAGAGGGTTTCAAATATGTAAAAAAGACCTGCAATATTTCCATCTTAAACTACATAGCATCTACACACATTGCCACAGTATCTTACTATGCCATGAAACTGATGTGGTTTCATTGTGGTTTCATTTCATATAAATGAACTAAGTATTAAAACTGGTGCTACTTTTGATTGGCAGCAAAATGAACAGGAAAATCATTTGCTAACATACAACAAGTTTACACTACTTCAATTTGCATTCTTTAACACTGTGATGATGAGCTTATCAGCAACAGTCTTTATTAAAGTCAAAAGCACGCATCCAGCAAACATGTGGGGTCCAGTCCTGCAAACCACTGCTCATGTGTGTAAGTCTATTTTCACAGCCCTGCATAGCCTTGAACACTGCAATTTGCACCGGTCAATTGAATGCAGCACTTGTAGTCCGATTTCTCTACGAATAACATAAAGCGCACAGGATTCAGTTCCATTTGAACACTGATTTCTGGGCATATCTGTACAGTGAACTGCGAACTAATTACTGATCCTATCAATAAGAAGATTGTATGCTCAAAAATAATTATAGTTCCAGTTTACTACAACAGGGCAAAAGTTTGTTCATCGTTTAGATCAGTAGCACCCTCTAGAGTACACGAACCGCAGACTGTCAACGTTTATAAACAGCTAGCATAATTCACTTCAAGAAAGGTAATGTACATATATATATATATACACACACACACACGCATAGTAGTCTCAAATAACCGGTTCACTGGAATTGCCATATGCATGTAAATATTTTGGCATACTACTGACACAGAACCAGCCAGACTTCCACGAACTTAAAGTCTGGTACGCTAGCCTCAGTGACAGAATAGAAAATGAAAAGAAATGAAAAGAGAACGCAAACTCAGTCTTCAAGTTCAAATCTGGTTAGAAATAACTAATTACTTAAAAAAAAAAAAAGAAGTAGATTTAGTCTCCAAGTTTTTGTACCAGAAAAACTATGGTTTGCATGCACTGCTCTAATTACATGTTGAATCAGGAATAGTCAATCTACCTCCAGCAGTCAGTATTTTCTATTAATTTAATGGAAATATGACTGTGTCTAAGATGTCATCAGTATCCCATTTGCACTGCTAGGTGATCCAGTAACAGAGTGCTAAAAAATATGGAACACTAGCATAATACATTTGGTAACTTTGTCAACTGTCCCATGAAAAAGCATTGAACAATCTAATGAAATTGTATGTATTAAGAATTAACATTTCAGAGATATAATCTAGACACATTTTAAGTACATGGTTTTTCAGAAAGCAGTTTTGTAAACATATTTGTTTTCAATATGAAATCAAAAGAATCTGCCAAAGAAATAATGGCTTAAAATCATGATCATGTACGTATCATGAAGCTGCCCTTTAAAGGTGTAAGATTATTACTTCTTCCAGATGCTGAGGACTGTTATGCAGAGTTTTGTAAATATATGAAAACCATAAGAAACTGTTATCAAAAGTAAGCATATGATAAGATTTACACAGTATTTGCATTTTATGTGACCTAATACATGATCTAATGAAACCAGTGGAAATATATCAACATCAACAGGCTCTGCAACTGTCTGATAGTATCAACGTTTGCTATACTGACTTCCAACCAATCAGCCTAGCTAATAAAAAGCATCATTTCGAACTGCTACAGTGATGCTATTGTGAGTAAATAGAAGTTATTAAGAATACTGTAAACACACTGTTTTACAGACTTTCTTTTATTCACTTGTTCCACGTTTCTGCAATAAGAGACTGATAAGAGACTGTTATAAAAAAATAAAATATCCTATTTAAAACCTGACTCAAAGACCTTGATACTCTTAAAAGTGTTACTCAGATTCTGCAAAGACCTCTTTGGATTTAAAACATATTCTTTTTTTACTTCTGCACTGTAAAGTTACAGTGTCGGCACTTTACCCAACCAGTATTTCACTCTCACACGAAACAGTTATGTTTTCTCAAGCTATTACTTCATACAGAAATTGTCTTCAAAGAAGCAGACCATCACCACAAAAGAAGTGATAGAACCTATCAAACGCGTGACACTTGGTTTTAGTAGCTCTCCCTGCTGAGTTGGATTTCATTAGATTAATGATAATCTCCATCACCAGGAGCCTGTGCATTAGAACAGCAGCACATTTTACTGGCTCTGAAATAGCACAGCTTACATTAACAGGTTCCATAGCTGACACTTCTATCAGGCCAGTTAAGTTTTGCTGTTAATCACTCAGTCTGATGAAATGTCATATTCAACGGAAGCACTGTAATGGCAAGGAGGCATGGATTGCTCTTTCCAGTTATTCACTGTGTGATCTGACAATTCACAGAAACCCTAACTGAAACTTGATTAACTTCATAAAAACATTTTTTTCCCAGTATGACAGGCAGGACACAATTAATGATGTTCTTCATTCTAAGTCACAGCCTAGCCTTTTGAAGGGGAAAATATACTGTTCATAGAAAAAAAAAAAAAGTGCTAGCTTTGGTCAATAAGGTACATGTAAACAATCGCATTTTAGCCTATTATTTAATCTACTGACGTCACAATAGAAATGATTTCTGAACATCTTCTTCTGTGCCGAATGGCACAACATGGCCTTTTTTTTTTTTTTTTAATATCATATTGTTTCCACTGGTGCTATGTCTCAGTCTTCACTGCATATCTTTACCTGAAATCACTGTCTCGACTACTCCTATACCAATCTTGTCAATCGTAACATATGGAAAGAGAACTACCAGGAACAAAACCAAGCACTTACAGTCCTAGTGTATATTGGCACGTGATAGAGTCATCCCAGATGGCCTAATATTGGAACTTATCACATGGATAATTCTATCAAGCTACAGGATTTCTTCATCACTGATCTGCCCAGTTTTATTGAGGGCCATGAAAGCACAGCTACCCGAGCAGTTCAAACTTAACAGGGCAGTAGAAAACACCCGTAGGAAACACCTCTCCTCTGGTACAAGGCTTTCCTTCTCTGACTTTTGTAACTTGGAGCAAAGAACGTTGTTAAACATGTGCTTAAAAAGCAGAGCTCCTGCGCGCAGCCTTTGCTCTGCAGAGGCACTGAACCGTCACACCCTTCCCCGGTCCCTCTACCCATGATGGCTAAACTCATGAAAAAGCAGAGAGTAAACACTTTTCAGGGGATGGTTTTCCTGCCCAGACGGCACAGAAGCTGCCCAAAGGGATTCAGCTCTAAAAGCATATTAAAAAAGAAAGCATAAACAATCTAGAAATAAAGAATGCAAGCTTATTAAGCAGCAATTATTCTCTCTTCCTTTCTGTGCTGCATATCCCCCTTGCTAGAAAGGGGTTTTTTTCAGAACAGCTTTATATGTGGTACCTTCAGAGGCTTCCACAATCTCTGATGCAATCCCAGGTTTTTTCTCCTGATTTATTACTAGCCTTTTCTTTTTCAACAAATTATCCTATCCCCTTGGCATATATCAGAATGTTCTCTCCTTTACTCTGATTATTTAAACAAAATAGAGCCATTTTATTCTTTCACAGCACAGATCTTCCAGCCCAAGAACCATCTTCTTTTTTTTTTTTTTTTAAATCAGGAACTGTTCTATTTGTTACTCTGCTCTGTGCCTGAATACAGTGTTTTCAACAGAGATCTAATCAAGAAGAAAATGCCTCCTACTCTTGAATCTCTCATTTGAGCTTAAATTTTCTGGGTCTTTTGAACAGCATGCTTTACTGAAAATGCCTAATTTTCTGCCCGCTTAAGGTGAAACAAGTACTCTTTCATGACCAAACATTAGTCTGTCTTTCTGGTAATGTCTCAAAATCCCACACCTCCAATTATGTAATATTTACCATTAGCCCATTACTTCTGTGCAAGTCACAATGTAATTTCTGTGGGCTTTTTAAAAAAAATTAGATGACAAATGAAAGTATTTTTAAATGTTCCTTCCCTCATCACTAGAAGACCTCATACATGATGCAACATATTATAATAACCTTTTCCAAATCTGTTAGACTCATTAGAACAACTACTACACTTTCCCATGGTTAGGTTCATAAAAATATTTTGTACTCATGAGATGAACAAAAAGTCCCAACTTTTATACAGGAAAACATCACCACCCAAATTAAGAAATACTACTGTTCTAAATGCTGATGAAGGTTTTAATGGTTCTTAGTGCTGTGAGACTCAAAACTGCATATTCTGCATCAGTTGCTCTAAGTTTCTTAATCTTATCTACTATGGCCAATGCAATAATATTTCAGGCTAAAGTAACAAAGTTAAGCCTGTCATTTCCAAGTCTCCCTACCAAGTCATCCATTCTTCCCAACTTCTCATTCTGTTGATGACAAAGTAGTACAAACAGTTAATGAGCAATTCTACTGTTTAGAAAGTAAGGCACTCTAAATTATCTTGAATAAGTGGCACAAGTGTCACACAATGCAGTCCCTGGTGATTAGTTTATGACAGAAGAAACCAAACCATCTGGAAATAGCATCTAGAGATACTTTAGTTTACTTTTTTTCCTACTGTGCTAAAGAAAATAGTGAGCCTAAAAAACTTTGCACTAACAGAAGGTAATTTCTGACAACATCTAAACACCATAAAAAACAGCATGGAGTGAAAGAATCTTTGAGACTGAATCCACATTATCAATAAACTATTCAGGAGAAATTGATCTGCATTTTAGTTTTTCTATTGATACTGAATTCTCTAAGGCATTTTAAATACCTCTAAGCAAGATGTGTGACTCTGAGGTGAGAAAATTTGCATCATTTACGCCTGGAGACATTACAAGGTGATACTTAATATATAATATGCTGGGCTATCACATTGTTTGAATTTTCACCTTTCCGGATCCTGCACTTTATATAGAAACTATATCTTAAAAACCTCTCCAGCTAGTTCCCCTCTGCGCTTATCCTGTAGATGAGATTCTAACAGACTAGTCAACATCAGGTAAGAAAGAGGGGGAAGCGTGCAAGTCATGCATGTCTGCAGAGAAAGTGGGAGAGACAGTGCACACCTTTCAGCAACAGCTTGTAGCTAAACCAGATTAAGTACAACATCAAACCTTCAGTCTTAATGTCAAACCTTAAATCTTCAGCCCCACACAGGGACAAGACCCAGGGGAAACATGGGGTAATGGGAGAAGAGAGGATTGCCATAAGTGCCAGAATATCTTATTAGAGATATACATATATCTATATACAGAGAATGGCAGTGATGGTACGGGCGAGTTTGAGTATTTTCTTCCAAAGGGACCCCCACAAGCATTTCACACCCTTGCAGCAATAATTCCATGGCCCCACCAATACTGAACTAGATTTAAATGAGTGAAGGATAAAAAGATTTTTCACGCATCAGCAATTGCTTTGATCTTTGGCTCAGAAATCCTTTCACCTCCATCACGTAGGTCTGGAGCCTCTTCCAATTCTATCACTAGCTTCACATTACAGGAATGCTAGAGGCCCTATTTGAATAAAGACCCCAAATAACTGGTGTAAAACAGTCTTTGATGTTTCAGGGTTTTTTCATGCAACTGGAACTTACACTTTTATGCTTATACTTATGACAGTCATGTGCTGCCCTGTTTCTCTGAGCAGATCAATCAGAAAACCTAGTCTTCATAGGTCTACTTAAGTAACTTGGTTTAGCATCTTCAGAGGCAGCAAAGAAAGAGTATGTGGCTTTTGCTGCCCTCTTCTGTAGAAAGAAACGTATATCAGATTGGCTAAAAAATTGTTTCCAATCACAGATGAGTATAGATCCATGGTCATCTTTCTGGCTTTACTGGCTTTAAGGTAGCTGCACTGGTATCAACCCCTCTTTAAAAGAATAGCAGGGGCCAGGTAGCAGTCATAAGCAGGAGCTGGCTGAAAACAGTGGAAATACTTCAATATCATGAAGTTAGCTGTAGGCTTGTGCTGAATGATGCATGTTATGCATGACATGTAGCATGAACCTAACTTGTAAATAGTTCTACATCTACTAGAAAAAGCATATCAACAGCAATAGTACAAACAGTCTCTATTTAACGCACTGTTAGCAAAAACCCACAAGGAAATTAATCACTGACATCAACATGGATTAAATGAATGGCAATTGCGAATGCTTTCTATACTCCTTTCCTATTTCAAGTTGAATTAATCAATATTATTAAGGGTTTTTTTTCCTCCCTCACACACATGCATGCATATACACACACTCAGTTTCCACTGGCTTCATGACAGCCTCCTCCGACTCTAAATAAGATTCCCAGTGTATCAGAAAGCTGGGTCGTACCTCCAAGGCAATTCCCCGCCAAGGAAAGAAGGATTTCATGCACTGTGCTCAGCAGAACAAAAATATTAATTTATCAATTATTATGGAAGAATGAGCTTCAGAAACATGCATTTTATCTACCCACTAGCTTTGGAGGAAGGTCTAGAATGCTGCCATGAAAAACCAATTGCTTCAAGACACTCAGGTTCCAACAGCCATTGGAAACACATTATACTGGCAATTCTCAGTACAAACGGATACCAAGAAAATAGAAAATAATTTTGCCTATATCACTTTTTCACCCCACCCCCCTTTTTTTTTTTAACCACATTTTATGCCATGTTCTGCAGGGAAACACATGGAATGGTATAGCAAATTACCATTTTGCCACTTCTAGGGTTCTTCCACATATTCCTTCTCTGGTCATACTTTCAGACATACTGGTACTTTTATCCTAAGAAATCACCACTAGACATTTTTTTCAAACAGGATACTACATTAGCAAAGACAAAATATAGTACTTGTCTATTAACTCCAGCAAAACGTGTATAAATGGGTTCTTCTGAAAATACAGCAAGGAATATCTTTTAGCAATAATCTATCCCTTTCACTAAAAGGAATAGTCTCTTCTGCTCAGAATTAAGCTTCCCAAGTATGTTATAAAACTAAACTAACCACCCTGTATTTTGATATTATACTTCAAACTATATTCACATATAGTCTTGTCTGTACTTAAAATATCCATGTTTGGTTTATTGATTTTAATATTCTCTAAAAAGCCAAGTAACTAAGAGCCTATGTTCCTGAGGATTTTCAGCTTCCCACTATGGATTAAAGAATAACAGAATTTTCTGGTACTGCTGAAGTTAGTGTATGATATTTTTCTCTACAGTAAACTGACACCACAACTAATGCACTAGACTGGAAGCATTACCCACTCCTTCCCCAGGTGAGGCTGACCTTGGGAATAAAGGCTTTAAAAATTCTTGCACTGGATCAGTCCATAAAACTAGAGGTCAGGTAAAGTACATTGGGATCTGTAACACAAAACGTACCACAAGTCCTCAGGGACGTTGTGACAAAGGGGAAATCATTAAAGATGAGAAACATGACCAGGATACCTGACGATAACTTTCATTAAGGTAGTGTCTGACAGGTTTGGATCTTTGTAGGCAGTTGTGCAAACACTTTATTTGTTTATAGTGCATCTAATTAGGAGCCAAATTAAAAAAAAAAAACCAACCCCGTGAGTGATACATTCATTTTGGTCTAACTATGCATTACAAAAATACAAAATCCCACAATTGCTCACACCTTCCTCATTATGTGTAAAACAGAAGTGATCTGAGTTTTTAGTGCTTAACTAACACTGGAATCAAACAAGTCCCACACTGCTCCAAGTGTTTGCAGTACAGCTGCACGGGCTGCTCCATGCAAGGCCTGCATTACACTCGGGTCACATTCAGCTCTGGAATTCAGCAATATGTAATAGTATACTGCACCTCAAATTTGGCATTTTGTAATCCAGCAGCGTGCCAATCTTTTGAGGAGAAATCTCCTGATGAGGCTGTGTTGCAAGCCCCCCAGCAGCCCAGAGCCCTGGCTGACTGGCAGTACCTCACAGCTGTGAGGAGCTGAGGCAACCGCTGAACACGGAACTCTGTTCCAACATCTATTCCCCTTCCCAGATGAGCATGGTCTTTTTTATTTTTGGCACAACTAAATGCTGTCAAATATGAGATTCGCTCCCCCCAAAATGGTAGTGTAACAGACATGAAACAATTAAGATGCAAACAGCAGTCTCTTTTGACACATATTAACGCATAGCAATAGTTGCAATAATTTCAAAACTGAACAAGTCACATCTATGGGATTCATTCCCCCAGTGCCTATAGGGGTGAGAATAGGACCGGTTCTCTTTTGCATACAATAGCAGAGGTTGTTCCAAAATCTCAAGAGATTTGAGCAGATCTCCCCTCTAGGAGCTGTAGGGTGGAAAGACTGCTTTAAATTTAGTTGGCAACAATCCAGCATGTTAGTCAAGGATGCCCAAGAGATGAACTGAATCCAGCCCCATGTCATTTTGTGGGCTACACCCACCCACTTCAGTCCCTAATGGGAAGTGGCTAGCTTATGCTACTAGTCACCTCTCCACTAATGGATCCTTGGGCAACCACAAGTCTGCAGTCCATGCCACTGATTCATTTGGATGGGAGTCGTTAGAGAAAAAGACGGGAGTACTTTTCCCATGAAGATACTGCCATTTGGCAAAGATCGAAATAGCAGGCATGTGCAAGTCCTTGTTACGTAAGACCCAAAATCTGCAGCTAGTTACTGGTAAATATTTTTGCTAGTGAATTTATGACTTTGGGCAAGGATGATCATCCTGATGAGTAAACAAAACATGAACAAATAACAGCATTCAGAGTAAGAATATTTTCTTGATTATTCTACAATAAGACCTGTTGGGACAAAAATCCAGGATGTGGTGAAAACCTTTCAGACTTAGAGACCCAGGATATCCATCTTGCAAGTTTAATTTGCTTAAAAAAGAAAGGCTGCTACACTCATTCGAGTTCGCTACTGCATCAACACAAATTTGTCTGCAGTTATATCAGTGATTGCTTTGAGACAACTCTCGTATCAAACTCCCACATAGTGGCAGACTGCCAGTTTCTTCTAAAAATCCTTCTTTTTTTCAGTTGTGAACTAGGAAAAAAAAGCAAAAACAGAACAAAACAAAATGAGCAAGTAATTCCTAAACTCCTAATGGCACAATCAAGAGAAAATTCACCAGGATTTGCAAACATGGCTATTAATTATTTTAAAGCAAATCAGCAAAATATTTCTGACTCCTTTGAAGTCAGTGTTTTCTATCTTTGGTCCTTTCTATCTTTGATCCACTTCAGAAGTTCATTCTTATCCCCAGTAGTTTTTATAACTTTATTTTCTGTAACATTGATTTTCCATAGCAATCAGCAAGAAACCTGATGAGCATTATGTTCAGTAACTTCATTTTAAGCTCCTGTAGTCCGAGTTTCTCCATTCTCATGAACTGCTTGCCACATTCCATTGCCCAGCAGGTAATTCAAAAGAAATTCACACTGTTGAGTTACAGGTGGAATCTTATGTTTGGTTTTATTTTTTTTTGTTTTTTAAGATTTCTTATTAGTGGATCTCACTTTCTGATAATATAGTCATAACATGCACTAACAGTATGTAGTAAATAGGGACAGATTCCTTCATCAAGATGTAAGGGCAATCAAAATCAATCTTACTGACTTTTAATAAAGACTGTCATGATTATGGGTATTTCTTTTAAATCTGTTTCAAATTCTGTCCATTCAATCGGGATTACTTGAGACAAAAATTCTACTTCTTTTTACGTTATTTTGTATCTTCTGCAATTTCATTTAACTTCATTAGGATGCCCACCTTCACTACTTTGCTGGAAAAAGAAAGCAAAACAAACCGAGATTAATTTCTACGATGCCTGTGTTTCTGTAGTAAGGCATCCCAGGCATCTCAGTAAGTGCCTGGGAGCTGCTGCAGAAAGTGCCATCTCTCGGGAGCCGGTTCGCACCTCCAGTTTGGTCACGCAGTGCCATCTCCTGGGCACACTTCGCTGTGAACTGAAGCTCCAGAAAATCAAGACTTCAGAGGGAATTATTTTTTTTTTTTTTTAAGTTTGGAGTACTTACCCATTTGTCAGTCAAAAAGTACTCATTAAAAAGTAACGGTGGTTTAATTTTAAACTTAAATATTAATCGCTGTAAATAAAGTTGGAGCAACTGAAAGTAATTTGAACAGTAATTTCCATCTATTTACTATTGCTACCTATTGTGAACTCTAATTCTGCTTCTACAAAATTTCTGAGGGAGAAGAAATAGCTGAAGCATTTTCTCAGTTGTACCTTAGATTAAAATAAAGCCAATTAACTTATCACAACCCATGCTATAGCGCAGCTTTTCACAAGATACATGGGTATAGTGCTGGCAATGGCCAAAAGCTCCCAACTCCTTTTGCTTTTACATTTTACCTCAGTTTGAGAGACTGAAATATCTAAAAAGAAATTTAGAAAAAAAGGGCATAATTGTTTACTAAAAATAATAACAACTAGATTAGATTCCCTAAAGTTTTCCTTCTCCCAGCACAGAAAATCTCACGCATAAAGTTGCGTCACATGTGGAAGAAGGGAAAATGGTAGGCTACACCTACAACTTGAGACTCTGTTAGCTTGTGGTCCCCATTACTGAATGTAACAGTAAAGGCTGGTACACAGCTCTCAGATCAAGCTGACCATCTGACAGGTAGGGCTAGTGAGAAAGAAAAGTTGCAATCTTGTGCTCGTAAATGAATACAAGACAGGTCTAGATGCCAAAAACTGTGAAACAAAGAAAACTGGGAAATTCTCAGTACCAGTTTAATGACTTAATTTTTTTGCATCATTCAGCCAGAAGGAAGAACAGGACACATGACCACTTTTAGTCCAGTTTATCATTAGGTATCTATATAAACGATAAAGAATTAAGCAAAACTACCCAATTCCCATAATTTGTAAGAGACTAAATCCTTCTTTCCCATCAAAGTGAGGACTGGCCTTGCGACTGTGTGTCCGCATCTTGACAACAACAACCCTCAGTGACAGAAAGGACAGACAGAGGAAACCGACACTGTTGATGGCCGAACACTTGCTCCTCTCCATCCTTCCTTACCAACATCCACTCGAACCACCACGTCATCCTTAGTATGCACTCCTTGTTGCAGGACAGTGTATCTAAAAGCAATTCCAAACACTGTATTTTTCAATAGATGTGCTCAGAAAGGAACAATTTAAGGTAAGCAGCAATTTCCAATGCAGTGTTATTTCCTTGGTGGACCCAACAGAAAACAGAAGATACTGTACATTCAAACATACACGATTCACAGTTAGAAAAATAACTTGAAAACAGTTCCGCAGTCTTGTCACAGATTAGACTGGTTTTTGCACTTTTCTGCTGAGGAAGAAACTAATTGGTAGGGCTTAATATTGCCCTTTCTCTCAAAGATGTTCCACAGTCTTTAATGACACCTGCAACGTGCTCCAGCACATCCAGAAGTACAGAGCCTACTGCTACTGAATTAATACCTCAGGCTGGACCGCAGTGTGCTCATCCCCCTTCTTCTCTCAGGACACATTTCACATGCCTCCTCTCTAACAAAGATAACCTCTGTTTACTAAAACACAAGCCAAGGAGCTGCTATTTCAATAACCAAAGCAGGCAAAAGAACAGAAATACTGAACAGCAGAGCCTTGCTATGCATCTATTCCAAGGAGTCTTAAAATCCTGAAAGAACACAAATTGCCGTTATCATTCTCATCAGTACAAATAAGCAACAGACCAACACCATTCAAGACAACACAGCAAGACTGAGAAGATCTCCTCCTGGCCTCTACCTCTTAACTTCCAAGTTGGAAATGAAAGACAAGCACAGAATGCTTCACAGCAAATGAAGAGAAGGATTTATGAAGCAACAGAAACAGCAGATATGAATCTTTCTAAATTACTGCTTTTCTAAAACGCAATCTCCAAAGGTAGCGGTCAAGTCTTCAAACACTTCATTGTTACTTGTACAAATCATCATATTTTGAGTATCTTTTCTGGATTTGACAGCGTGAAGAAATCAGTTCTTTTAAGGGTTTTATTCAAACCCACAATATTATGATACTTTGATTAATTCTCAGTTCTAATATGAGACAATATCAAATGCATCACTTGATTTAGATTTTACTGACGTTTGTTGGATTTTTTTGTACTATCCCCCTATAAAAGGTATTACAACTTTTTGTCTCATCCCTGGATTCATACTTTCTTATTCCTTTTCCCTTCTTCCCACCCACCCACCTACACATATTTAAGACTTGAGAGCTTGAATGCTTCTCAATCACAATGTTTATATAAAGTTTATATTTCATTATCACACATATCTTTTTTCTCTTTCTGTAGGCAGGCTATAGTTCTCATTTTTCTGTAAGAGGATCTAAAATTTTTTATCCTAAATATTTGCCTAGGATGGAGTAGTCCTGGCAACCAAGTTTAAGTATACTCCAAGGACTAGTGGTTTCTTGAGATAAAATTTCTCACTCAAATCCCACAATATGCTCCTTTCTGAGTATAGGCAGAAAACCCATTACCCTGAACAGATGGGAGGTATTTAGTCTGTAGGAAGACAAAATCTGTTAGAGCAAAAACTCAGAATACAAAAAAATAATTAAAAAATATGAGTCACAGGCCTGATAAAAATCACAAGATTGGCTTAAGAGATCCCTAAATTTTAAGAGAAACATGTATTTTAAAGAAGGTAGTATACGTGATTCTTTTTATTTGTTCTATGCTTTTGATTCCCTTCAAAGGAAGTGTAAGGTTATTTATTTGAAAGGAGAGCCGAGATTCTTACTTGATTACAAAAGCTGTAACCTTAATTAATTAAAAAAAAAAAGATGCTCACAAGAAAATTCTGAGGGCTCACAATCTTAGAACAGTTAAACTGTGTTGGTTTCTCTGAAGGTGTGGAAAAGCAATTGTCAGACAAACTTGGCTGTGACTTGAACAGTTGCTATGCCATGACTACTGTTCAGCTCTAATTAAATCTCAGTTCGATCTCATTTGAAAACAGTAAGGACACAAATCAGGCCCAAAGAACATACCATTACGTTCGTTAACTGTTAAGCTTCCTCTATGATACAGGAATGTTTGTTTTAATCTTCAAACTTGCTGAAACATGTAGCTTTGATTGACAAAAACTTATCTGATTAATTTGAAATTGTCACAGCTTGAAAAAGAAGAAAGAGACATGACATTCACAAATCCAGCAAAAAAGATAAAAATCTAACATCAGTCTCCTTTTAACTGATATCTCCTTTTTCCCAGGGCAGTGCTGCAGGATCTTTTAGAATGATTTGCTGACATTGGTACAGAAGAGCGGAGTCTCCTAATGACAAAATCAGCTGTTTTATATGGAAGTCGTACCCTTGTTCTTATACTTTCACCCCCTAGGTTGCTAGCAAAGCATTTTTTATGAAGTGAAATACAGAGAGACTAAACCAACATTTCCTATATGCTTTCTACTGTCTTCCTAGTCACTTAAAACAATGCTCCCCCCTTCTCCACATCATACTTTCTAGCAGTATGTCAGTATAGTCACTACCAGCTACTTTTCTACTTTTCTTTCCTTTCCCCTCTCAGGTTCTATTTCCTTTCTGCTGCTTTATTCCTTTTCAAGCTCTTTCAGGGGTTTATTGCTTTCATCCTCCTTGTATGGTCAGCAAAGTACTTTATGTCAAATAAAAAAATTGTGCTAAGAATTTTGAAATAATTTTGTGCAGTTCCAACTTTACTTGCAGTACTTCCATTTCATGTTAAATTAGCTATTTCGACTAAAGATGTCTAACCTAAAATTGAAGTGGTAGGTGTATGTCTGTGTATGCCCATATATATTATATAGATATATACACATATACATGTATGTGTGTTTAGATCTAGTCTGCAAAAAGACAGCATGCCACATTTCCTTTACTGACTCTATAAAACCCTGGCTTTCTTTTAAAGAGTGCGAGTATTGTATCAGAGTCAAGAATCACTTAATTCTGTGGTATTTTGCAAACCATCACCAAGAAGACAGAAGGTAAACTAACACAGTGAAACCTCTGTTAACAACCATTCCATCATCTGTTGCTTAACCTCCTAATAAAAGCATAGCTAAAATACGCTCAATAACTAGCCTGCAGAAAGCTTGTGTTTTTCCTGGGCTTCACATTTGTAATGAAAGTCATCCCAGAATGCACAGGCACGTGCTACCATGCAGTCCATGAAAATTTGTTGAACTATCCACAGAAATATGACATGGGAGCCCATGATGTTGATAGCGACAGGCATGAAGATAAGGATGCAGGAAAAAGTAATCCACAGTAAACTGAGGAGTGAGTTTGGAAGGAAAGTACCAGCATAGCAACAGGGATTATTACTCCAATCAACCCACCGCTGACTTTATATCAACCCTTCCTCAAAGAAAGGGGATGAAGAAGGGAGACAGGGCTGGCAAAGTGGAGTCGGAAGAAGAAGAGAAAGAAGCCACTGAGGACCAGTCCAGAGAGATAGAATAGTTCCACATTCACTTAAAGCTGACTTGAGGCCAGAGCTGTCAAAATCAGTGATCTTCCTTGACCCTCCCTGTGGCCACAGCTGCACTTGGCCAGCCCAGCCTAGCACTCGCGCAGCTGCATGGTAAACCAGATGAGAGAATGACTGGGCTGAACACTAGTGGTTTTTCTTGCTGTCCCAAGAACATTTGTGCTGTAAGTGAGACAGCAGGAAGGCAGGGACAAGTGACGATGTCCTCTTAACTTCAAATGACAGCAATGGTAGGGGACCTTAAAGAGGCACAGAAATGGATCCACAAAAACCCAGCTTCGTGCATTGTAATTCTCAATAAATAGCACAGTTCTATAGGGCTACACCCTGTTAGTAATTCCTTTGAATTTTTTATATATATACTTACACATTAAAAAATATGTATGTAATTTTTATATTTTATATGTATATATAAACCACATTTTATATATATTTAAATCCTTTTATATATAAATTTTACTCCAATAAATTATTTTATTTATATCTAGGCTATCTATTATCTATATTATATACAACTTTTATTTTTTTAAAAAAGAAACCAAGGGAAAATTATTTCATTAGCTTGCAGTATAAAAGATTGCTATAGCAAATGGGTGTAAGGGCTTTTAAAAAGTGCTTTCTTTTAATAAGATTTTAATTATATTAACCAAACTTCAGAAAAACATTTATTGGAGTAAAATTTATGCTAGGCAAGTAGAGACCAATATTCCCCATGGAGTCTGATTCACCAGCTCTCTTAAGATCTTTATCACCTGAATTAATACAGATTCTCAATGCCTAGTCAGTTATTCCAATGTTGTGATACCAGACTAAAATGAAACTACAGAAAAGAAAAATTCAATAGATTTCATTGGAATAAGGGCAGAAAAACAACACGGAATTTTTTTAATGCCATAGGGCAAGAAGACTAAAGACTAATTCTGAATTATCAGTAGCATTATCACCACCTAAAGTTTGGCATTATGAAATCCCAAATACCGTTATAAAGAGCCCTTTAAATAAATCTGTTATCAGCTGAATACAGATGAGGACAATGGTTGTACTTGTCTTCATTTGCAGTGAGGTTAAGATCTACCAGCACACATGATAAAATTTTCTAATGAGCTAAAAAGAAAAGGAAAAAGGAAGAAGCTCATGCAAACAACTGAGCTCGCTTGCTCTCTTCAAGAGATTTCCAAGCAAGTCAATCCTTAGGCCAGATAAAAAAACACAATTACATAACCTGTCTTAACATGATATACATGTTCCTTACTCTGAAAAAATCAGACTACAAAGGACATATGCTAATGTTTTCTTACTTATTTTTAAGCATTTCATCATACTATAAATTCATAAATTAAAACTAGAAAGCGCAGGAGAATCATTGCAAAAACACAGGTCGATTGAGAGAACAACTTAAAAACCTAAAATCACAGTTTCATAGGCACAGGGAAACAAGAAGATGATGCCCATAAGAAAACTGAAGGAATAACTCCCTAACATACAGTCCTAGGTAAAACAATTTATTTCCCTTTACATAAATTTCTCTCCCAATTAAAAAAGAATGGCATTACTTCAAAAAGGATTTCTCAGATAAAAGAAAAAATCCATGCAAGGCTTTGATTATGTAAAATACTAAACCAAAATGATTCTATTCCTGTTTCAACCTATGACTCACTGCAAAAGTTAGTACCATGTGCCTGAGTCACTTGCACACTACTCGTGTCTCAAAGAAGGATGCATAACTCAATGATAACTGACTCATAATTTAACATAGTAATAGTAGATCACTATTACCCTGTTCCAACAAGCATTTAAATACACACATACAGAATAATTTACGGCAGCTCATGAATTTGTCTTTTCTGACAAATGCTCATGTCCCATTAATTTGAATGGGACACATTTGTGTATTATTCTGAATAACGAGAGAGACCAACAGACAGTTCTTTTGGACCAATAGCACAATTAGTTTCAATACGGAAGACTTTGATTAGAGGAAGATTTTGTATTTCAGCTGAAAGCAAAAAGCTCTCATAATAAAGATATGTGAATATCCACATCTACAAGAAAAACATGTGAGCACTGTAAGTGTTACTCATTTTTGTGCACTGTATCTCTTATCTGTGCAATTTGCTTACCTAGTTTGGTAAGAGAAATGTATGAACATGTGCATATCGTGGGCCAGCTTGTGCCTGGCAGATTTAATACACAAGAGAATTTCAAGAACTAAAGAAAAATGTCTGCCCAGCAAAAAGACTGATCTTTACTTCCAAACATATTCTCTGCAACTTCCAAATAATTGGAAAATCATTAACACAACTGATACGTATTCTGTAAGAGAGGCATGCCTCATTGCTCAAGATGATTTGGGCAGAATGATAAATGAAAATCTGGTACCAAATGGGATATAGGTAGGTTATACAGGGATCCACTAGTGTTAACAGACTTCCCAGTTACTGATATGTGCTTTGAAAATATTGAATCTCAATAGCATGCTTACTATTAACACCATATAGATGAGAATGGGAACAAGTATTATATCTGATAACATTTGGGAAAAAATAGTTTTTCAAATAGAAATAAGAAAATAAAAAAACATTTGGCTTCATGTGCCTTCATTCTAGTAACTCACGTATTTTATAGCCTCATATGTTCCAATAAAGTAGTAGTTTTTCAGGGACTTTATTACTTCTGAATGCTTAGGATTGGCAATACCGCTGGTTTGCCAGCATTCTGGTGTGCATAAACTGTTCTAGACAAAAAGGAATACCTATGTTTTTCATTACTTCCATTACTCTTTGGAGACTCTTCTTATCTTCAGAAGAATAGAAAAGAAGGAATTACCACAGCAAATAGGCCATTTCTCGCTACATGTTTTCCCCTGCCGAAATTTATATTATGGCTTCAAAGACAGACTCGTTTTAGAGATTCCACAGCTGAAGGCAAATCAGCAGATGTCTATCCCTCCCCCCACATAGTTACTAAAAATGTGCTGACTTCCTTATCTGCCTACATACGGCTTCCAGCCTTTTTCAGTGAAAAACCCTGTCCCAAAGAGCACACATCCATTTGTACATTACTCTACCCTAAAAGAGTAGTAGACAGGGAGCTATTTATTCCTCCTCCATCCCATATAACCGCAGATGCTATTCTTAACTGTCACTCTCATTTTATATTGTTCATATTGTGTGGGACAAGGCTGGTTCTTTTCTTAAAGCCATGCTCATTACAAAACAAAATGCCACCATAATTTATTCCTTGAAAATTGCAAGCATACTTCAGATACCAACTGGCTTTAAAACTAGAATATTAAATGAGTATTTAGATATCAGTTATCATTCTTTTGTAATGCCAACAGTGCAACACATCATCTAAATTTCACCATCCTTTGCCTTTATTTTAAATCTAAAAGTACAATCATTTCATCCTCTTTCACAAATACACAAATGTCTTTAGTGTGCTTGCAAATACAAAGAAATCCGTCAAATATTCCTGACATGAAAATTACTAGTAACAAAATCTTCCCTGGTCTATAAAAATTACGTAATAAGACATTCATAACAACATAAAGTTTGCAAAATCCACTCAGTTACGAGGGTCTCCTTGTTTCTAGATAAGTCCTTTTGCATGTGATTTAATGCTTATGGCCATAGCTAAATCTGACAGTTTTAATTAGAAAAAAAGTCAGCACAGGTGGCACTGTAAGAAAGCCTGCAGAGAAAAAAGCTCAAAGGAATTAAAAATACAGAGCAAAGTGCGAGTTGAATGACAAAGTGCGTTGTACTGAAAAGGGAGTTAAAAGGGACGCTCATGAAAGGAGTTCAAGACAGTGCCAATTCATTTGGAATATAAACATAAAAGATTGCCAGTGATTCTGCAAAATGTGATGACTCATACCTTCTCTCTTTCTCTTCTATCCACTGTGATGCTTCTCACACCTGATTCGCTTTTATTATTGTCTCTACATTTTTACATTCCTTTTACTCTTACAGTGAATATGGTACAAGTTGATTAAGAAACCTGATAAAAGCAAGGACATACTGAAAGGTCTACTGCAATGAAACACACCAGATACTTTAATAACCTGTTCACAAAAGCATTAAAAACTAAGAGGACTTTTTCAGAGTATCTTGCTGCTGCATTTGAAATTAGTAAATTTATTCCATCTTAAGAAAGAATAACTGTTTTTCTTCCCTCTGTGAACATAAATGGATCCAAGTACATGTTATACCAATTTCCTTTCTTTTACAGCCACACAATCTCAATAAAACTGAAATTTCACATATGGAATTACAAGAAAAAAAACCCTTACCCTTTAGAAAACTATATTTATTCCAAGTAATCTTTAAAACATCTTAAATGGTTCTTTCTAGCAGAAGAATGAATTTTTTAATCTGAAGAATTATTTCACATATTACAAAAAATGTTTCAAATGGCTTTAAGACCAACATATAGAAAAAGTTTGCTAAATAATGGCCTTCCCAGTTTCCAAACAGGATCTGTATTTGTATTTTCTAACAGCTGTCATTTTTTAATTTATTCGTTAGCCAGACAGCAGATCTATCAAAAAAAGAAGGGCTAATGTATAAGTAACATGCATGCAAACACATTACCTGGCACACAGTATATGGTCATATATTCTAAGCTAACGATACTGCACATCTCCTCTGTGGATGCTTTGTGACGTTGTAGAAGTGGTACTTAAAAAGCTTGGAATTTATCAAAAAGGTGGTTTGAAGTTCATATCCTGAGACACCTGAAATTATTAATCACATAAAATCACACTAAAATTCTGGCTATACACATATTTTTTGAAACTTATTAATATACTTTATCCTTTCTCTGCAACTCTTTCCACCCACCAGTGTCTACAGTGGAAAGTAGCTGAAGGAATGAATTTTTTACTGTTAAGGCATCCAGTGACATAGGGCTTTCATCAAAAATGATAATAAAAAGCCACACACAGATCCAGAATCCATTACGACCAGTAACTCTGTAACAAAAGGATCCATATTAGAAATGACAGAAGAATTAAACTGCTAAGAACTGATGTAATAAACTAATATCTGCTGGTACATGGGCTCACAATAGTAAGTTTATCTTGAATGTAGCAATACCTGAAATAATTGGTGACAACAAATGATGGATTATTCCATACTGTTACATAACTGAATTACAAATGGGAATTCTGTGCCTGCATTCTGTATCCTTCATCTTCCCTTCCTCTCACTGTAGTGCTCCAGTGGGATTTTTTTCTTGAGAATTTTGAAGAGATAATATTTAATTTCCAGGGGCAAGGTTTTCCAAAATACTGTTTTGTTGCTTTTTGCATTCCTGACTGAAATATTTTGCAGTAACACCGAGTCATTATTTGTAGGAGTGGCTGTCAATTTTATGAATCTGTAATTGCACAGAATGCTTACAAATATTACAACTGGAGATACATTGCAATTTAGAATCTCCCATTTAAAGAAAACGTTGCAATTTCTTCAAAAGCATTGCTCTGTCAACTTAAAGTAACTACCATTTTTTTAAAAATCAGCATGAAAAAAGGTAGAGAAAAAATCTGCTGTATACTACTCAAAAGCCATGCTTTTTTGATATCCCCAAATCTAGCACTTTCCAGCACATGTGAACATTAAAAAAATACAACCCATACACATCTTCCACACTGACTTCACAGAAATGACTGGCTATTTTCTATTATCTGTTACTCAGACTATATTAACATCATTCATCTAATAAATAATGTTGTTTTCTTGTACTTTAAGAGGTCCTGCAAGAGGCTACTTATTTCAGTAGTCGGTCTAAATACACATACAGATTCTAGAATTATATGGTCTTTTGCAAGCAGAAATTAATTCAGTCTACATACACTCTGAGTCAAATGGAAGTCATCTAGCCACAGTTATGCAAGCTGACAAAACCAACTGAAGTCCTTATTTTATATACATACTTACACAGCCTGCTTATACACACACACACACTTTATATGGAGATGCAAACAAAGGTGCAAAGCATTTTATTCCACTCAGCCTTCTCCAAAACTTCCTACATAGTAAACACAGGGAGATCTACTGTCAGTTAATTGTGCACAGGTTGACTCATGAGTAACTAGGAAATTAAATGCTCCCCGAAGGAACAGTCATAGCTGTGCATTCTTACATGAAAAAGGACCAGAAGTAAAAAATAAAAATTAAAAAAAAATATGCATTCAGCCACAGATCATGAATTTGCATTCAAAATATTACCCTATAATTGGCATCATAAAACATTCTGAGCGGAATTCAATATAAAATGTGTGTTAACTTTATTACCTTACTCACTTAGACTTGTTTTCTAACAGATGGGAAGTGACTAACTCCGACCATGGGATCCCCCTCTAGAAGCAGCTCACAGAAGAATGGACGGACTTTCCCGGTGTCCAGCTGACTCAAGATGCTGCCACCCGATTAAGAGTCATTTTGCCCAAATGCCACATAGAAAACTAAGACGTTATAATACTTTTTCTGCAAACAATTTATGTCGGGAACATAGAATCACATGAATCCATCACCTCCATTCAAATGTGCATCCGAAAATTAATAATGGAATGAGGCAGCAGCATTTCTATACTTCTCACAACGGTCACAGTTTAACGACACATAAATATTGATGCCAAGGCCTGTGGCCACTCACCCAAGTGAAACAAGGCACAAGGCCCATGCTGACTACAGGCACAGTAAGCAGAACAGTAACACAACACAGCAAAGAGCAATTGCTCACGTTTCTCTTCTCTCCTTCATTACCCTGTTGCAGCAGGATAGAACTGCTGAGGGGAATGCAAATGCCTCCACTGCTTCAGAGCCTTATTTCGGCATGGTGCACCACTGCCCACTGTTACAACATCATCACAGACACTGTAATGTTTTGTCATGTATATCAGAAAAAAATCTTTACATGAGTTATTAGTGTGAAGCTTCACACATAAAAACATCGAGATTGGTGGGTACAAAAAGCGAAGCGGCACAGACTGTTGAAAGACTACAGCGATGAGCGGCGTGTGCCAAGGACCCTGCAGTGTACAAACCTCAGCCAGGAGAGGGACAGACACCTTCATCCTCACGATTCCACTTCTCTCACAAAGGACGAGGACACGTGGTCAGTGACATTCAGCAGATTCACTGAACAGGGATATTGAATATGAACACAAACAGTAAGTACTGTATTAAATACAGTACAAGCTATCAATCACTACAGCCTTATTACATGCACTTTCTTCTGTGCAACATATATTTAGTAAAGAGCTGCAGTGTTTTCGCTCTCTTCCCTAAAGCTGTGCTTCAGTCCTATAGCACGATTTCCACTGTAATCGTGCCTAAATTTCCACAACTTAGGCACTTAGGCATAGAACTGCCTAAAAATAAAGCAAGTACTTCCATTAGCAGCAGCACTTAGCAGCTGAGAAAAATCAAGCTTCACATTTAAATTATGCTTAGTAGAGCAGTATCAAATCTTTCTACCTGCTGAGTACCAACTTTATTGCAAGGACAAAGCATTATTTGGGCACAAAATGTACTGGTGAATTTAATTATTGTAAAATCATAAATATTGTAAAATCATAAACAGCTGATAAAAACAAACTCAACACAACAAATGAGAAATCATAAAAGGGAAATTAAACCAAAATAATAACATCTATGTCCAGGAACTAATCAGAATTCCACTTGGGAGAAGACAAGTCTGTATTGGTAGAATTCTGCTCCAACATTTCTGCTGGAAACTGTGTGGCCACTGTGTTGGACAGAATATCCAGAATTAATCTTGACACTTTTGGACATGTTGCGTGGTACTTCACACAACAGACTTCCACATCAAAAGTCAGCCCCACCTGATGGGCCACGCTGAGAACACCTGCTTGGGATGGTGCTGCTAGCTATTCCCAGCACCTGTTCACAAAACACCATTTGCCTATTAGCAGCTACCACCATTAAATGTAAGGAAAGCTATGAAAAGACACATAAAAGGCACTACTGAATGATATCCACCATAAATAATCAATAATATCTTATGCATATGCTCACACTGACCAAAGAAATTATAGAGATTCATTTTAATAAAGTAAGGCTAAAGCCTTACTCATATAGTTCATCCGGTTCATAGAATTAAAATTCTTGCATCACAAAATATGAAGTGGTTAACACAAGATATTATACATTTTGCATCATGTCCGGCCACTGGATCATCAGACTAACACAAATTCAGTTTTTAAGTTCATAATTTCCCAGTATCATTAATTGCATCTGGCACCTAACATATGATAACAGCTATACTGTACTTGATATCCTGACAAATACCTGAAAAAAAAAAATTACTTACTAGTCATATGCTTTTTTCACTGATATAAAAAAAAAATATGAGACAGAATATGTATTTACACTGGTGAATCTCATGCACATACATGCACAGTTTTTACTGAAAAATTCAGTTTCCCATAAAAGCAAGGCTTGTGCGATCATCTTGCACCCCTAGTAATTCTTGAAACTTCTGGGCAATTCCAGTCAAATTTGAGGGAGAGACAGAATCTCACAAACCATTTAGCCTTGTGAAAATAAAAAAAAAAGCAGTAGAAAAATACTTAAAACAGCATCTCTTCAAAGAGAAATAGCTAGACACGTATTGATAATTTCGTCCAATCATGTTAAGCACCTTCTATATGATTTTCGATACTTCTCTAAATCATTCATTTCTTCTATGTTTATCTTGAAATTATTCCCTACAAAAGTACTAAGAGATCTCTTCATAAAGAAGCATACTGTGTTGGGATAGGGAAATTCCCAGCTGCCTCTTTACTTCTTATTGAGCAATGATCAACAGTATCAGAAAGGGAGAGTCAAACAAATATATCTATGGTGTGGCGTGAATCTAAATTTGCTCTGCTATCTCCTTGCAAGTATCTCTGTACACATATGGTACACCCTAAAATCCTGCTGCCAGTTCCATGCTGAGCCGTTCCCATCTTCCATCCAAGCATTCAGCTGAGCGCACCTGCTGCCCTGCACTCCCATTGCTGTTGGCACTGTTACATACCACTATATCACATGCTATGTTGTTCAGTGGAGAAAAGAAACATTTAACAGTTTACCAACTGGTTTAGGCAGAATGCTGCTGTGCAGCAATAGCCAGAGAAATACGCAATGATGGCTGGTGTAAGGAAAGGCTGTGTGTGCCATCTATCCCTCTGGAAGGCAATTCGCCTCCTCCTTAGAATTATTTCTGAGTTTTCCATCCATTTAGAAATTTCACACATATGGACAGCAATATAACCTAAATGAATCGGCTTTTTTTAGTCACCTTCCACAGACTCCTTTAAAATAATCCATGGGCTAAGAAGCCAGACACACCACCTCTTAAAGTGCTTCTCTGCTATAAACCTTAAAACTTTTGCTCTCTTCTTTGTGACATTCAAATTACTTTGCTCTCATGGACTACATTTCAGCTGGTATCTCATGTAATGTGCTTGACAGGACTTGGGTGAAATATGCCCCATGTCTGGCAACCAGGCCACCAAATTATTCCCTTGTCAGCTATCTGACTATATTAGAGACAGGACTCCTTGATCTCCCTCACCTCTCTGCACTCATACAGAAAAAATTACAACTACCAAAGGCCTTGCAGAAATCTTAGTGCCATCTGCCTTTTCCCAAAAGCCCTCTCCCCTGAAGATTTCATGCCTTACTTCGCCAGTCATGACAAATTCCCTAGTCTTTTTCCATTGACTAATAAATTTCAGCTGCTTACTCCTTGGAGTCTGAAGAAAGGACAGTGTACTGCAGCAATGATCACCTCTCGATGAGTCACCTCTCTTTATGGGTCACCTCCAACTCGAGATATTCTCTGATTCTCTTTCTGTCAACTTCAGACTGCTAAAACAAAATCACAGTACAGATCAGAAAATAAGCCTGTATTAGACTAAGCATCATATACAGAATTGTGAACATATGCACTTTATGAACAGAATACAGTTTCAGAAATGCTGAGCAGCAGTTTTACAGAAGAAAGTCAATATTGGTTGCATGTGCAAATACTAAATGAATTCCAGAATACTGAGTACCCTAAATCAGTACTGGTAGGATCAATTAATACAGATGCATCAAAGAGCAACAAAAAGCACAAAAAGATATAAAACAGACAGGTATGTTTTATTTAAAAACATTCTAGGCAATAACTTTTCTCCCATTTCCTATCAAATTTTCTTGTATAAAAAACAAAATTCACAAAGTATTTCAAGCAAGATTTCTAGTTCTTAATTAAATGGAAGGTCTTTGGTTGATGGAAGAAAAGCTATTGCTTTACCTCAGTTTAATATCTTCCCTCCTTCTGGAAAAGGATTAAAAAGCAGAAAAAAAGTGCATGAACGTTTGAATTTTGACAGAAAAATTTCAATCAGATACAGAATACATAAAAAGCTTAGAGAAACAAAACCTACAGTAGTATTGACAGATTAGTGTTCCACAGTTTACAACATTAATTTCAAATAAAACGAGCAAAAATGTTATAGAAAATATCTACCATATAAATTAGGCTAGAAGTAATAACACTACTAAGGATTAGGCTTTCTTCTTCCGACACACTGGAAGCACCAAAGCCAACTGACAATACGGAAACATCAGACCTAGATGGCACACCTTGAACATGATGTTACAGACCTACTTGTCTGTAGCAAAAGGCAAACCACCTTCTGTTAAAAATAATCACTATTCCGAAGGGTTTGGTATATAAGGCAGGAGGAGAAGGTGAAAGATGAGTATTCTAGGTATATTTAGCAATAAAAAAGATGTTAATGACCATTACAGAAAAGTCTCATATCTGTACCTGCTACATTGGCTGGAAATACTTGATAGTAGAAGAGTAGCATTGCTTACTTCAGAAATTAGGTTAATAGAAGGTAAATTGAAATAGGTATATAAAATAATGATTGATTTAAATTACAGATAGATCAAGAATCTTTATTCTTCCAAGCTTTCTTCCATAACAAAAGAACAAGGGTTTCTTTTTTAACCCCAAATTAACCCAAATTAAGTAATCCAAATTCCATTTGGAAGGAACATCTGAATCAGTAAAACATTATTAAAGAGCAGCTATCATTGCCACAGAAAGTGCCGAGATTTTAACAAAATTAAAAAGAGATTAAACATTCATATTAAAAACATTCAAAGTTTCTATAATTTACTGGAAGCCATACAGCCATACTGGAAGAAATATTAAATTTTTAAATTCAGGACTCTAGTCAACCTTGCAAGGAGAATATATTATAGCTTATATAGGAAGGAAGATGATGTTTTACCCCTTTTATCTTTTGCATATAAGTTTCTCACAGTTTTTTCTCCTACAAACTTTGGTGCTGCTTTTACTGAAATTATTGAACTAAATAATTGCTATGATCTAGTATGGAAAGTTAAAAGGTAAGGTTTCTTAGTGTTAACGGCAGCATTATGTCCAATAACAAGAACACAGAAATACAAACAGATGCCAAACAATTGCATACATGGGGTTGATTTGATTAATTTCTATTATGGCTTGTAAAAATTATATATAGCCACTTTGTTCAAATTCAAAACAGTAAGTAGTTCCACACCGCAGGGGAAGCAACTGTTCATGCAATCAACAGATAACGAAACACACAATAGAAACTAAAAAACAACCTCACCTACCAGCCACAAGTTTTCCTGAGGATCTAACTGCTTCAGTTAACATATTTCACAGCTCCCTATCCAGATTTTTGTTTCCAGGCAAAAATAAGTCAGTACAGAAAATAACTTCTCCTCTCCTACACTGTTAAATTATCTGTAAATTAGAAATGCTCTATCCACTTCCCTACTTTCTCAGCAACTATATTAATTCTTTTATTTTGGCTTCCATTTTCCAGTTCGGGGGCATATGCCCTTCTCAGAAGGTCACCAGACATTTGTGACAACCAAAGGCTAAAAGGGGAAGATGGAAACGCACAAGAGAGAAGTAACCCAGGCTACAAGGATAGAAAAATATGAAATTAGGTCACAAATGCAGAGATGAGATTCTATCTTCACTTTGGTAAGCTTTGAACCAGTTCTGACTGTGGTATCACAGAGCCATTACTAGAACTTGAACCCATAAATCAGAATATTAAACAGAAAAGGTAGAAAACCTCCTTTTCCTTTGTAAACATCCTGAATATAATGAAGACACAGCTGAAGATGTAAAGGAAAATACCTGTTTTGGATAATATTATCTGTACAGCTCTTTAACATTTGCAGTTAATTTGGCAGGGAATGTCATCATTTGGATCAAAACACAGGAGAGAACCTCAAACTGAACAAACTAGATTTGACTTTAAAAAAAACAAACATAAAGTCCATAAAGAGAGTTTCTCTGACCTTCCTGTGTTTAGCTTCTAGCCATAAAAAAAAAAAAAAAGACGTGTGTAAATAACTAAATAAGACCTTTAATAGCATTGCTTTGTTATGATTATTAAAATACTAGGTATTGTATTTCCTAAATCCTGATTGTGTGAGAGGTATTAAGAGTGGATATGTGGTACAGAAAAAAAGGAACTTCTCAGAAAAATCTACTAAAAAGAGATGGTAGTAGTGTTAGAAGATTTATTACAGCTACAAGATTTCTTCAAGAAAAAAAAAGTTGTGGGATTATGCTACAGGTTCTGATATATACACATAGATTATCTCTGAAAAATCACCTGAGCATAGAAAAGCACACTGTATTAAAGATGCGTGTAAACTGTTCAATCTCATCTGTTTGGACATCATAGTTTTGGACATATATCAGTATACTTACTACTCTTTTAAGGTATACAAATGTAATAGCATTTTTAATCTGAAATGAGTACTTTAAACAGACAGTTTAAAAATCTATAATTTTTCTTGTTCTGATTTTCTAATGATGAAAAAATATTTTGGGGAAATATTAATCTTCTGTTGTATAGAAATAGAACATCCCCTTTCTCATCCTTCTCTTATTCCCCCCCCCCCCCCCGAATACTGTAGATTGCATAATAGGCCTTGTTGTCAATCAATAGCTTTTTCTTTTTTTTGTATTGCTATTTTATCTTTTTGAAGTTCAATACTGTTAATGCTGAACCCAGCATTAGTCATATTAAATGACTAAGCAAAACCAAAAAAATCCTGAAGCAATTTCTTAGAAATAATAATAGAAAGTGGCAGCTTAAGAAATTATTTTTATCTCTGAAACAACCATTCCCTCCAACACAGACCTTACTTATTTTATGCAGTGTTGTCATCCAATACTTATAATGTCTGTTAGAAGGAGGGTATACTGATATCCATTGACAAGGAAGTTTTAAAATATGACTACAAGTCCACAGCATCATGTTTCTCAAGCACTTTTTGCAAATGAAACCCCAATTAGGGCACTACTCCAGTTGTTAGACTCTAATGATGCTTTGCAATAATCATCATAGGCACAAATACCCTAATTTAAAAGCAATTAGCAAGCCACATCATTTGTAACAGAACATTCTGAATATATCTGAAAACTGGCTGTGCCTTGTAGTTTGGTTTTTTTAACACTTCAACTCCATTTTTAGCACTAACAAAAAGAAATTATTAGCCCAACCTGTAAAAATCTGCTGTTATATTATTTCCAGAATCAAACTTGCCTCTTCTATCACTGAAAGCATGTTTGCTATTGGAAAAACACTTTTGAAGAAAACTGAACAAGTATTGTGTACAAAATTTATTTAGGAAAAAAGATAAATGTGTATTTTCCAGCAAAAGTCCTAAATTTGCCTGATTTTAACAGATAAATTTAAGAGCTGCCATGTACAAATAATATGTTTCTTTAAAAGAAGAATCATTAACTGTCATGAAAAATAATATAAAAGAAAATGAAACTTTGCGGGTGATCCTCCACAGTACATAGAACTTCAATAATCCAAAATTATAACTGAAAGCAACTGATCATTTTCAGCTCCAGAACTATATGTCAAAACAATACCTTCTACACTTACTCAACACTTGAAAATTAGATTTCTGTTCTACAACCCACATCCACAGCACACCTTGTCTCTTAAAAACAGATTTTACTTTTTACTTATTTTTAACTTTCACTAGGTAAGCTAGTGATATTTGTCAAATCAAACTTCCAGTACTTTATATACCACAAGGTTGATCCAGGTCCTTGTAAAATCACTGGAATATAATGTTTACGCTATTGGAAGAAAAGCAAGTCAAACACTACTAAATGAGTCTAATGAGCGCTGCCTTTTAAATATGAAAATAGTATGCATTATTTTATACAAAATTATGTTGATCTTATGTTTCAGCAGAATATATTACTTTCAGAGGAACTCTTTTCACTGCCTTTATTGCTGACGAATTTTAGAATCCAAAAATATCTGCAACATATAGCCACTAATGGCTAACAAAGATTTTATTATGGCATAAAGAACACAGAATTTCTTCAGATACTAAGCTATGACTTCAAGAAATGGGTAGGTTTTCAGCGTACAGACATGACAGATGGGATTTGCCCTACTCAGGAAGTTGATGTATCATCTGACATGATATCCTGCTGGAGAAATTCCAAAGGGTATGCAACCTTTGCTGCTCCCCTAAATATGTGCAAGTTTCTATTAAAAGACAACGATGACAACAAACTTTTAGCAGGTACCTCTGACATTACCAGATCTAAGTAAATTAGCACAACTGCCAATCTCTTGGGCTATATTAAATCATGTCATGGATTAAAGCTACACTGCATCACATCTTTAGGCGGTTTCACCTTACGTGACACCAGGAAGATATCACACACTAAACCAGCTCCTGCTAGGTGCAACAAGTTCTGTTAGGAGCCACTCCAAAATACCAATATTAAAAAAGAACCTACCACAAGCAGAGCACAGACACACGTATTCCACTGAAAAAGGTCCTGCAAAACCAGGAGATGGGTTAACGGTAAAAAGGAAAGGTGTGGAAGTATTCCAATTTTTCCAGTTTGAACTCCTCCCTAGAAAGTACAGATTTCCAATAACAGACAACTGTGATATCAACACAAATCATTACACTTTGGACTGACCTACACGCACCTCAAAAGCAATCAAGTATCAGCAGCACTTTTCATCCTGTCAGCTCTAGAGTTGCGCAAACCAGAAAAAGTAAAATTCCACGTAGCAGATTATTTATTTTGTAGCTCATCTTAGTCTGTATGCACAAATTAAAGACAGTCATGCTTGAACTGTTAAAAAAAAAAAAAAAAGTAAAATCAGAAATCTGCAGAAACAACTGAAATATGTCCTGGAACTTGTATTTGCCTTTATCAAGGAAAAACAGATGAACTACAGCAAATTTGAACCACCTCTGCTGCCAAGGTTTTGCTTGCTCTTAAAGTACAGCACATTTACAAAAGCTCTATTAAAAGCATTTGCTTCTAACTTCTTTTAATTAACTTAACTTAAATTAACTTAATTAAATAAGAAATTAACTAAAAATTAATCCTGAAGGAACAAGAAGTACAAAGAAAATAAGCATCAGATACCTGAAGTCCTTTTAGGAAGTCCTTTTAAGTCCCTTTTGCTGTGAATACTATTATGATTATCCTCAGATATCAACATGTCATTTGCTATTAAATGTTTAATATTAATTAGGTGTGAACTGCTGCTTGACAAGCAAAATGTATCCAAATTTTGTTACTCATACTACATGTAACTTTGCTTTAGTATGTTATGTGCGCAACTCAGGTCCTAAAACAAAACTCTGTTTCCTCAAGAACTAGAAGAATTATTATATTAATTTAGAAATTTATCTTTAATTCCTATGGTTATTGTCCTGTTGTGGAAAATATAGCCAATGTACAACACAGGTATTAGCTAGGTTCATATCCACTTTCATAGGGACCTCAAAAACTGCCTGAACAAATTCCATCTTTGACTGAAAAAAAGGACTGGCAAAGCAACATTATGTAAAGAATAATTAAAATAAAATAAAAATCTAACAGCGACAGAAATCAGGGAACGAATAAAGCACCTGAACATGGAAATCCATGAGGAGTACCATGGAAAATGAGAGCGCAAATTTAAACAGCAACAGCAAAAAGCTACAGAGACATGAAGAAAGATACATAGTGCGCATGTATATATACACTTTTCCTATGCCACACACACAGAGTAGCATACCTATTGCTGATACCAAATAATTTATTGGCAGGTACAATTCTAAAACATTCTTAGCAAGATCCAAATACAGCTAAGACTAGAAAAAAAAAATTACAGGCAAAATTGATGTCAATTGTACATAAACTGGAAAACAGAAAAAAATGTTAATTCACAGCATACTAATACTAAATCATTTTGTTAAGGACAGGAAATGAAGAACAACTCAAATGTATTGTCTTTCTTTCAAACTATATACTTAGAAAAAGCCACTATGTTTACCATAACCTCCTATCTATGAAATTAAACTTATGCGACAGGTTATTTTAGAATGCAATGACAGTGACCTGGAGCTGACCTACAGATCTAACCTTCCAACACAAGACTTATTCAGGATCTGCAGTTGTTAGTTCATCTTACAGAAACACACTCCAAGAACTGATGCTCTGAAGCGATGACCTCACCTATGAGACTCACACACTGATTTTTTTTCCCCATAACACCTAGCACTAGTAACCTCTGTAGGTTTTAACTGCCTCATCTTTTAGACCCTCTTTTGTAGACA
>NW_010973420.1:2701019-2739467 GCF_000737465.1 Haliaeetus leucocephalus
CCCTCTTTTGTAGACATCTATAAAAGATAAGGCAGTTAAAACCAGAGGGGTGGGTGGTTTATTGTTTGGGTTTTAGTTTTAAAACACTGTATCTTCTTTACCCAATAGTTTTATAAGTTAATGTCGAGGCAACAGAAGTCCCTATAGCAATGTGATGGAAATAACAGAGGAATTTTTATAAAAATCTTTTGACTCCCAATAGGAGTATAATCCTCTAATACAGTTACCCACTGTTCTCTAGGATAAAGAGAGAAACATCATAAGTCAGAATGTGCACGATGTAGCTGCATCCAGTAAAGGTTCATCCTCCACTGCGGTTGGCATCACAGAAAGAATTGTTAAGAATTTTTCCTTGCAAATCTGATACATTTGTCATTGAGACATATGTTTCTCTTCTTATTCTTCCATACAATAAGTGACTGGAAAGTATACTGCTGTAATACGGTAATAACACATCCTTTTTTGCAGCTAAGTACTTTTCTTTGTTTCGTATAGTTACTTGTCCTATTCCAGACCAAATGTGCTGGTCTTACCTTCCGCTGTGATCTTCTCTGCTGCTTTAGTTCTACAGGTCAACTCCTTTCCTGCCCTAACCCATCCTATCGTATTCGGTGTCACTCTCACCCGCCTAGGAACTAACATGGACACGTGCTTGAATAACTCTTTATTTACCAATGGAACACAGTCTTCTGCCTAATGTAAGGTATTGGCTCGGTAAAATAAACCAGGAACTGACTTTTAATGTGGCAGGAAAACTAAGGGTTGATGCACTCTTCTCATATTAGTATTCAAAATAAAATATCATGCTGCATCCGGTACTATCTTCTTTTACATACCAGACGTAATTGCTGTATGAATTATCTGTATTTTATATATTTATCACCATTTACATATCTATACATTATATGTTTACATAGTTTTATAAATTTTATGCATATAAATATATGGTCGACATTTTAAAGATCACTAAGTTATCGAAATATAAATTGAGTTTATTGCCATGGAATAGCTTCCTTTCTGTTACTTGCACACTACTTTCTTCCATTGCTGTAAACTTTCTGCGCAGGACTGTTACTTGTTTAGTTAATTGGTTTTCTGCAAACTGGATCAGAGTTTATGTTACTGGATAAGTCTGAGAAGATTCTAATAATACCTTACCACAGGAAGCTGAAAATCTGCATTACCCTAAAGACATGTATACTTTAACATGGCCGTAATTTGCTCATAGTTAACTTATCCATACAATCTATGTTTTCAAAAATAGCCTGAGCTTCAGCATTGCTCTCCCTTGATAAAAAGCACATTCCAGAAAGCTGGCAAGTTGACTCATACTCTCTACTTAAATCTAAATTGAATATTCCTCCTTTGAAGTTGGTAGCTGAATGTTGACTCAGACTTTAAAATCCATAGACTACCATGCAAATTAATAAAAGATTTGATTAACATAACTGCAAAACTTTATTTTTATATACTACTCCACTTCTACAAATGCAACAGAAGAATTAGAAATTATTTTACTTTATTAAGGCAGCTATCAAATTTTAAGTACTTAAGTATTAAGTATCAAAACCACAACTTTGCAAATAAAGGTATAGGAATGTTAAAGATATAAAAACAAACACTCTATTAGGTTTAAAACAAACATCCTACCACTGCATCTCTGTAATATAGCTTCACTTTAGCTATAAGAGATACAATGCATTTTCCTGGTGTTTTATTTCTGCTTTTTTTAAAATATTTGGGTACTAACTGGAGGCAAAATGTTCAAATGTAAATGACTCAACTCTCCATAACTGAAATGGGCAGGATTTTGAATAATGAAAGTTGAGGCATGAAAAAAAAAGAAAACTTTCATAAAACTGATCAGCACAGCAATCTATATTTGAGCTATACTTAAAATAAGTTAACATAAGCTCTTAACACTTGGCTCTTGCAATTTGAATAACTGCCATATGCTGTGTGTGGAAAATATATGCAAATATATTACGTGCAGCATAAGTAGATCCTGCCATAAACTTGTCTGGGTGTTTTTTTTTTTTCTTTTTCCTTTCATGGAAAGGCCAGTAAAAGCCAGTGGTTAATATTCATCAAATTACAGACATATCTTTCAATGCCACCAGATTTAGCAGTAGTAGTAGGTCCTTTCATTTATGTTTCAGAGCTGATTTTCTTGCTTGAGGAACTCAACAAAGACAGAATTACTGGAAACTGGAACATTTTGTACCCCCTTCTCACTAACTGGTATTGTTGCACGGGGGCCAGATGCAAAAACCTCCACCCCTGTGGTTTAAAAGCTTTGGTAATGTAGAACCTGAGCTTCCACACAGTGGGTGGAAAAACGTCTTACAAGTTCCCTTGAGCACAACACATGGAAATTACAGCTGACCTAATTACACATTCTCAGTTGAAATAAATAAATAGAGTTTTATTGGGTTAGTTAGTATTAGCAAAATACTGCTCCAAGCAAAATCATAAGCTGTAAAAAATCAAATATCAAATTGTCCTACTGGAAGATATCTGTAGCACTCAATTGCTCATTACTGAAACTAGCTTTCCAGCCCATGGAATAAATTGTGCCACAGTCCAGGAAAGACATTTACTAAAAGACATTCAGAAGTTGTGTAGAATGTAAACAAAACAATTATGTTCTTACATCACATCTAGATAATAGTGAACTTTGGTAAATTTATCCTTAATAAAGTAAAAAAACCCCACCAAAACCCCAAAACAAAAAACCACAAACACCAAAACAAAAAAACCCTGATTTTTAATCTGACCCTCTGACTTGCGTTAGAATGTAATCATCCTTCATAAAAGCTAGCAGTATAATACAAGATAGAAAGTATTTATTCACTATAATCAGATTATCAACATGTATTAGGTTTAGAGAAGTATAATAAACCCTGTTTCTAAGCAGACCCTCCCCTCTCTACTAGGATTTATCCAGCCTGCTGCCTGCAATGCAGATTTGTTTTTTTAAAGCTGTCACTTGCTTTTATTGAAGAGGACCCTGATTTAAGGATGGACATAACCCTGTATTGGAGAACTTTTCCTGGGCTTTATTAACATTCCAATCCTTTTCTACCAAAGGAAGTCCTATGATCACCAAGACCAGCTAGGGTACTAACTTAAAACCTTTGCTTCATGATTATTTCCAGCCTATTTCAAGCCTCCTGCTCCTTGGTCACAGCTATATGGAACATGTAGACTGCAACCAGAATTTACGAACAACTGCAAAGAAATAGCCCATCCCTTCTAAATAAATACTGCAATTCTATCAGTTCATAAGCATTTGCAAACACATTCTATGCAAACCAAATAACTGAAGTAAATGTTATCCAATTTGTCCTTAACAAAACATAATGGAAGTTCTAGTGTCTGCTTCACCAGTAGTCAAATAGCATTTTGGTGGGATTTTTCTGCCTCTAACTGTTGCCCAGAACCACTAGCTCAACTAGTGATGAGATGAGAATTGCCATGGTCAAAAGCCAACGATGTGAACTCTACACTGGCCCTATAGTTAGACCCCTCCCTAACAGGGATAGCTCAGCTTTGCATAGTTTTATTCAAGCTGCCTTTCTCATCTCTATGCAAATATACTTTCTAGACTTTCCCTTCTTAACATAGGTAGTTATGAGACACTCAAAGATTAGAATTTTATTTTGTTGTTATAAGTATTTTTGTAAGTAAAATGTACATATTTCTACTATTTATTCATAATAATCCCTACCATTTAAGCATTCTTCAGACTTGTACATGAAAACAGTTGCTAATGAAACTTGAATATCTAAATAAAACCAAGAAAATTCAGGAATTTTACAATGGAATACAAAGCATACAAGAAAACATGTATGTAACAAAACGGTTGCTGTTTTGAGGGTGTTTACATACTGACATTCAACCCAAGCATTCTAGCTTTCAAACAATATTGAAATAACTGATCATTACTCAGAAAGAAGGTACTCTAGGTATACAATAGATTAAGCAAGAACTTTAAAAAACATTTCTCAAAGGTTGAATCTCAATAATAGACATTTGTAAACTTGGGAAGACCATGACTTTAAAAAGAAAAAGTGTATCTGCATAAACCAGCGTTTTCTGTCATGTGGTCTTAGGAAAACCACATTTATTAAATTATTAACTCATACCTGTTGGGTTATGTCCCTGTCACCTGCAAAAGTAATGTTTATGCTGTTACCACAATTCAGAATTCACCTGTCACTCAAAATTTCAGAAGCTAAAATATTCCACTGGGTAGAAAGAGAGAATACTTCTTGCCAAATTGCTTCATATGTTAAAAGTGTATGATTCCAGTAATTTTCTTTACGTATCTTGTATGAAGCTTTAGGTAAAATGTTTATGCATCTGTTCTCCATTCCCTTATCTTTCCATTTCCTTTCCAACACAGTTCCCCACCCCCTTTTATTTTCTTACATTAAACAAACTCAGTACAAGCAATTCTTTTGCAACTTTTAATGCAGTTATTATTTTTAAACTGTATGTTATATTGAAGAAAACTGTGTGCTTCTGAATTTTATCATCTATACAATCAAAATAGTTGCCTAGATAACTAGTAACACTTAAGCTCTTTTCCTGGAGTTGTCTTTCACTCTCAGTAGCAAATCAAATCAACAGGCAGTTTACACACTCAGGAGAAGTAAAAATCAGTTCCATAAAAACAAAAGTCTGGGATGCTGTCCCATATCTTAAAAAGGTTAGGGCTTGTTCCTTAATTCCCAGGTTGGTGGATTATTATATAAGAAATTCAGTCCTGTAAGCAAATAAATAAATTTAAGCTCCATATTTTATAAAATGTACGAAGTTTCATGATTAAGATCTCATGACTGTGCCAGAAAGTTTGCTCTTAAGATCCAAAGGAACCTGAATGACTGCCAATCACAAATACAAAACAAAATTAGTTTTTAGTAGAACACATCATGTATATTAACAGAAAATCATGGAATCCTCAAAGAACCACAACTATCTCAGGACATACTAATAAGAGGCTTCACTATAATTTTTACAGCTGTAAACATTTTTTGTTGCTGTTACAGAACACAGGAATAATTTATTTGGAAGCAGCGGAAGGGAGAAAAGGAGAGCACGGACTTACTGGAGCAAGTCCAACAAAGGACCATGAAGATGATTAAGGGACAAGAGCATCTGGCATATGAGGAGACTCTGGGAGAACTGGGACTGCTCAGCCTGGAAAAGAGAAGCTCAGGGGGATCTTATCAATGTGTATAAACACCTGATGGGAGGGAGTAAAGAAAATGGAGCCAGGCTCTTCTCAATGCTGATCAGGACAAACAAATACAAGAAATTTCATTTAAGCATGTGTGATGCTGTTTTGCACAAGTCAGAATGACTATTTGGCTAGTAATCAGTTAAAGAATATTCTTTAAATCATCTCTGTCTACTGATGTGACAATGCATATTGCAATCAAAGCTCACTTTGAAAGGGGAAGGACCGTGTTTATTCTGTGCTTTTACAGCATCTAGCACATGCTGTGTGTTTCTGGGTCAAAAATCAAGCTCCTACATGTCACCATGATACAAACCAGTCACAACAGAAAAAGCATATTAAGGGCAAAATATTATTATGTTCTCTATCAAAAGGCCTCAGAGCAGTACAGAGTCTGACAGTGAATACAGTGCCCGAGCGTAAGCAGACACCCTTCTATAGTGTCAAACAGTTTTACATTTCCCATCAGTATCAGACCACTCTGACACGTTTGCTATTATTTTAATCATTTCTCATTAATTAGCCAAAGTAACTTATAGCAGATACAGCGTAGCTGAAAATACAAAATATGTTTCAGCAGAACTATATGCTCAGCCAGCTCTCATTAATGATTTATGTAAATGAATGTATAAAATAAAGGTTTTTCCTCTTTTTGAAGAGAGGGTATTCTCAATACTTTTTCTTTTAATTTATTCTTTTAACTACAGTTATTTCAAGAAATAAACTGCTGAGACCATAGCTCACATTCTTCTTGCCATGAACCCATTTTTCAACTAGGGGAAGTGGAAATATACTGGGCATCTACTCAGCACAACTCTAAATACAATCTCCTGTATATCAGAGAAAGCTCCATCCCCATTCTACTCAAACAGCTGCAACTGAGTAAGCAATTTGTATATGGAGGAGATAAAAAAACCCACAAAACAAAACACAACCAACAACGAATCATTTAAGCAGGTGGACAGTTACTGGTATGGAAGATTTGTTTCCCTTCCTGACCTCGTACTTATCGACAGAATTGTAAACAGAAAAGACTGTATTACACTTTTTCCACAGGCCCTTTGCGAGCTATAACCTGCCCTTTTATAAGAATAAGGAAATAATTTCCATTTCTCTCATGTGCTCCTGTTCTATATTTTAACAAGTCCTTTGTCACTGCTATGGCTCATCTTTGCACTAGCTGGACTGATATTTCTTCTAGATTTTCCCATTCTGCTTAAACAAGGCTTAGGTACCTCAAAGTGGTCATTCAAACACTAGTTTCTTACTCTTCTGTTTATGCATGCATACAGGTCCTGTAACGTAAGCAGAGCTTATGCTGAAATCATCCAAGTTTATTAGAAGCTCTGCTGTTTACTCATTTGATTTTTTCCTGAACTGGAGAATGGCACATACTAAAAAGGCAATTTACTTTTCTTTGTTCACTGCAACTTTAATGGATTTTGAGAAATTTATAAATTATAAATATATATGATTGATGTAAAGACTAATATAACAAATTGATTTGGATTGAGTCTTTTTTCCTAATAGGCAAAATAAACTAAATAAACATAAAACCATTCCTCAGCTTCAGGGCCATAGTAGCTCCTGTCCCTCTCTGCAGTTGTGTTTTCTCCCAGTCCTATAGGTCCTTTCTTCCTTTCTCCCCTGCCAGTCACACCAGCTTTTACAAATCCTTTTTTCCCCTCCTGCTTCCATCTTGCTGTCCACTAATAGTTCTATTGCAGAGGAATGCCTCAGAGAGCACCAGTCCCTAGTACATAATAATACAGGATGAAAAGCACAGAGGTAGAAAATATCACATATTTTCCTTTTATAACACATTGTACAATGCTTTAAACATTGGTATCTAAATACTGATTTCTAAAAGCATTTATATCTACAAACATGGCATAGTTTAGCAGCATAGTTACAGTTGTGTCTTGACTTCTAATTTCGTGAATCCTCAGCTGAAGAAGTACAAGCCTGTTATTGACAAAACCCTACGACACAGCTTGCTGATGCGGAATGCTGAATGCCAAGGTTTCATGCTTGATGCTTCCCAGAGTCTAAGGAGCTGAGTAAGTGATGCCTAAAATCAACATCAGTTCATTCTGAGTAAGGTGAGACACAGACTAAAGAATCTAAGAACACAGATAATACGTAAGTATCAAGTACACATGATACAAATATAGTTATCCACATAGAACTGAACATTTATGCAGCTTTAGCAATTTTCAGGCTACGCGTAGTTCACAGATTACCAATGAAGTCACTGACACATAAATATATTTAAGTCTTGTAAAAAAATTAGTGTATTTTAAAAGTGGAAAAATTGGTCCTCTTTGCAAAAGAATTTATTATATGAGGACCTGATATTTCACTACAAGAAATAACTTTAAAACCAATAAATATCTTCTGAGCAAGTAACTTGAAATACGAGGACTGGAACATCCTTAGCTCTGGATAAGCACACAGCAGCAATCTGGATCAGTTAAAACAGCTCAAAATTCACAGTCTGTACTCTATTTTCATATGTACATATGACAACAGGTATACTTCTCTTATTATAAACTCTATAAAAACCATTCAATAATTATTGTACATCACCTTCGTGCTCCCAGCCCCCACAAGAGATACCCTGACTGTGTATGTGTCCAGCATCATCATAAGAGAGGTGACTTCTCCCTTAAAAATACAAAGCCTTGATTGCTTTTTAAAGAAACGGATGTGTTGGAGCAATTTCCTCAATGAAATTTCAGAGCGTCCATGCAAATCTCCTACTGAGATCTATATTTCCACCATTCCATTCAGAATGGTGACTAGTAAAAGAATATATGGATATTTAGTAATCATTTAAGACATAATATTCTTACTCTTATATATTTACTAAAATACATTTGATTTTGCTGATTTTCAAATCTAAACCTTTTTGCAGTTCACTGATAAGAGACCTATGGAAAATAGTGTGGGCAAAAAGTCGTTATCAAAGTCATACTGTGTCAGTATCACAACACTTTGCAATACAACAGAAAGAAATCATGTTACAGACTACCAGGCAGTCCAAGTTATACAACTCATTCTTCAGAGGTGAATAATTTTTACTATCTTATAATAATGCATAAAATTGAAAGTATCCACATTTGATTGTCTAAATTCTATCCTTTGCATCACAGAGAATTAATCTTTATTCGTCAGTACTGAAGTCTGCTGTCCATGTTGTCACTTTAATAGGAAAGTAAGTGAACACAGTAAACATAGCACAGAAGATGTAGAATAGATTTATTCCTACCAGAGTAAATATAAAGCAAAAACCACAGTAGGGTGGTTATATTGTAGCATAGCATTTGCAGAAAAGAAAGAGGACTTAGGAACATTGGCATAATTATCATAGTTGGAGATTCATTTTTGTTTTGTTCAAGCCTGTTATCAAGTGCAATCATTGACAAAGCACCTAACTTCCACCTATTACACACATTATTAAAATGACTCTGTGAATGCCACAGCCATTAATTAAAGTAAATAGTGGGGGGGGGGAGAGGTGATCAGAGGCCAGGTTTTTCTGTTGAGGTACCTCCTTCCCTTTTGTAGAGATATGTAAAATCTTGCATGTTTCTAAATTACTAGCTTATAAGGTAGTCAGGCAATGTATTAAACTTCCTCTGACTTTGGACACATGAACATTATGGCAGTACATCTGGAAAGACTGCAGTGACAATGAAGTACAGATAGGATTACACGTACCAATACGAATACAGTAAAGACAAGACTTGTATGTAGCCTTATATGCATTCATGCATTAACACACATTCCCCAAAACATGATCAGTCAAGTCATGATTTTAGTACCAGTATACCAGGGATAAACCATCTAACAGTCTAATTCAAGAAATTCTCAATAAACATCCCCAAGTACCCTCAGTCCTCTATGGATCTTACTGGTAGAGGAACCAACTTCAACTAGTCCAGACAGGCACCTTTTAGTGCATCATGTAAAGCCAGTTCAGGTTACAGTAATGCTGTTTGATCTTAAGGAAACCTAGGACTGTTTTGCCAGGCACTGTAAGCAACATGATTCTGGAGGCGAAGCTAGCAAGGAGAGCGGAGTTTCCATTTGCTTAGAGAACCTGAGAATTAAAACAAACAAAAAACAACCCACATTGCAGGATTGGAGATCTACTTCCAGTCGGCTTGAAATATGAAGGTTCCTAGCTAGAGCACACATTGCTCCGAGAACTGGAATCTGATCAATTTAAGATGACATATCATGCCAAGTTAGATGTGATAAATCGCAACACCTGAAGAAACAGACAGCATTCCATGTTTTTGCTGGAAAGGCAAATTATGGTAGTCAGGTTCTCCTGAAATGTTTTTGCAGCACCATTGTTCTTTTGTTCCTTAGCACAGAGAGCTTTCAGAATTTATACTATCTTGTCACTTTTCTTAAAAGTATACACAAAAATCTCATCAGCAGAAATGTATTAAAATAGCGTGTTAGGGAGGAAAAAATTCTAAATAAACACATACAATTAACATGCAGGACAAAGGAAAGGAAGAACCCCAACCTAAAACACTTACATTATTAAAATGACAAACACCCCATTTTTATTTCCTCTTTCAGTGAGAGTTTAGGCAAGGATCTGGATGCAAAATATTAGAAATCATGTTGAATTAGATGAGTATTTCTTTTTTTATAAACATAGTAGAGCACTGTTGATTTAATGTCTCTAAATGCAAAAGAGCCTCTTCCTGTCATTTAGCCATTTAAACATTAATAAGCTTTCAGTCAACCACTAAAATTATACTACAACATTACTAAAAGGAGATAAAAATGTGAGGACATTAAAAAATGCACTGAAGATTAAAAAAAAAAAAAAAATTAAGATCTGCTAATAAGGATGAATATTTAAAAGAACAAACATCCTGGGTCATGCCAAAGGTCCACCTGGTCTTGATTTGGTCTCACATAGCAAAAGTCAATCTTAACATACAGTTAAGCTACTGCATATCTTGTTGAAGGATGATAGCGATATCCTAAACCCATGACTATATTGCTGGAAGCAAAGTATTCTGGCTTTATATTCCTATGTTTGTCTTTTTCTAATGCCCCAAGTCATCACTAAACTCTACAGAATGAAACAACTCAGTAATAATACAGTAAGATGTCACTATCTGAAATCTACAACCACTGTAAAATGTTTCCATATATGTTCAGTCACTACACATAGCTATCAAAATTTTTTTTGTTAGAATTTATTAGAGAAATAATATCTTCTGCTCTGAAAAATATGCACTGGTTTTACCACTCCAACTTGTTGCACAAGTCTTAATTTTTAAGTGGTGATATTATTTCAGGCCTTATTCTTGTTGATGGGTTGGGAAACTGGGTAACAATCTTTTTCATGAGAGTATAGCGCTTATACGCTAGAAACAAAGCTTTAAATTTTAACTTTCCACAGCTGGGATATTCTGTTCTACTAACAGACTTCTCCATTTTCCCTCCTCACTGCAAAAAACTTATTATCCCTCATGTAAACCTGCCTGAAGAAACAAGTACACCCATAAAGACGAAAATGAAAAAAGTTTTAAAAAGTGAATATCTCAGATGAGTTTACAAATGAGAGATTTTTGAGTTCTGTTAATTATCTCTCATCTATTTTATATATTGGTATAATTATTTAAAACAAAATGTGCTAAAGACATGATCAAATAATATTGAGATACCGAACCAAACTGCAGATTAAAAATTACAAGATCCCCAAATAAAAAGCACCTTCTCTTTCATAAATTTTGCTTTTACAACTCTCTGTCATTTTGAGGCAGACAGCAAGATATTACCTTTCCAAACAACATTTACAGTAGAAACATGAATTTTCTTCTGGAATACTGAAGAAGAAAGATTCTGGGCCTTGTCTTCTCTTTTGGTGCTCAACCTGTGACTTGTGTTTGAAAACTGTCTTCTGAACTATAGTGTCCCAATGGCATCAGTCACCTCACTTTTTTCTCTCATGGCATTTGGGTGCTGCCCAGTTGATCAAGACAAAAGCATTTCTCAAGCTTTTTGAAAATCACATTCCGTACCAGTAGATGGTCCTACAAGTTAGCAGCATATCTCTTCTTTCCAGGAAGAAGAGTGAGACTTCTCAGAATTCACTTTGCTGTCCTGGATAAATTGAATTTGTGAGCAATCCAAGCAGTCAGCAGCTCCATACCCCATGTAAACAACTTTAGCAAGCAATTACAGCCTGTTCTTCCAAGCACAGAGGAACTTAGATTTTGCGACCTATTTTAAATTCTTTCATGATCCTAATTTCAAAAGCAACAATCTAAATGCAAGACTATGGATATGAAGACTCATGTACATTTAAAACTCTCTTCTAAATGCCTTGTATCAAATGCCAGCTGTTTCTTCCAAATTTGTCTAGAACTGCAACCTACTGAAACATATTTACTGGTAATAAGACATATATTTGCTCAAGCAGAACATCACTGCAGTTCATAATGTGAATAATCCTTTTACAGTTAGTGAGTTTTGAGACCAAAATTGGCGGAGATTAAAAAAAAAAAGTAGTAAGCTTCTGCAATAATCCATGGGTATACTTTAGAATTTACTACTTTGCTAATAAAATATATTGAACAACATTCTTCTCTCTCAAGCACAGAATGATTGTACTCAATATTTCTTATCTCTCATTTTCAATTTGTTGCCTGAAATATTCTTCTACTGTCTTTAGAGAAAATACACATTATTTCATGAATATTTTTTCCAAGTACAGAATCAGCAGTAAAAAATACATTTATTTGAGTAATGAAATAGTCATCTGATCTTTGCAATTTCATCTTCAAAATTAATTACCATTTGCTTGAGATGCATTCCAGATCAACCTGTCTGTTCTAATGGCTTCATTAGCAACTATTCAGCTGTCCTGTCTCTCTGCTTCTATCCTCATTCCACACGTATGAGAACCTCTATGGAGGCTTTTGTTGTAAAGCCCATTATCTATTAGAATAAATAAACATATATAAAAATTAAAAATCACAAATAAAATACAAATACATAGTATTTGTGTTATTAATTTATACACAATACTATACAAAACATTATTATTACAAGTTCCATCTGTGTAACTTTCAGCAAGCTTTACTTCTTGAATCATTGCAAAAACATGAGTTTTAACTTTTGTATACCTTTCCACAAAGTTCTATCCAATTTTTCATGCAAAACCAATTTTTGTTCCAAGTGTATATACTTTCCCTCTAATATATTAGAACACACAGAGTAAACGGAGGCAGAAACGAGTATTACATACAATTAAACGTGGTGTTAGCAGTAACACACAAGCAGTTTTGGAAACAATCACACCCATCTCATCAACACCTGCCTTTGAATATCCTGGACATTATTAAATACATTATCAATCAAATGCTGACGTTAATTAGGAGAACAAGCAGTAAGGAAACGCAAGAACAGCCTTCTGGCACTGCAAGCAAATTTTGCTGTCAAAAACTGTCTTCTGTAAAAATAATTAATGTAATTGTATCTTGGCTAGTGCAAAAACAAGCTAGTCTAGTAGAGCAGGAGAAATCAAAGCAGTTAAGAAAATCACAAATTTCTATTTTTACTTTCTTGAATGCACACATCTCAAAGTAACAGATTATTACGGTTTCAGGGCTATTGTGAGTGTTTAGGGGTACATTACATTTCACAGGTTTGTCGCCAGACAAACTACTGAACAAACAGCTCATGAAGTATTGATAGCAATCACTTTAAGTCACACACACACAAGCACGTTAAGACATCAATGCACAATTAAACCTTTAGGATGGCTTCTGTACCTATACAGACCATCTCTTTAAATGGAATAGTTCATTTAATCAGTAAAGTAAATCAAGTTAAATATGTTGGTTTAAGCTCAATATCAGATCAGCCTTTTTTTTTTTAAGCCAATCATTTTTTCCATGCATTTAGAGCCTTTGTGACAGTCCACAGTAGCATTTGAAGCACATACATATATTGCTTACATAAGAAAAAATACTGGATTAAAGGAAATATTCCTACATATATGTCACTACACAGGAAACTACCATAAATTGCTTCAAAAGTTGTAATTTTACCTCCTTGCTTTCTTTGCAAACCTATTCTGGAATAACATTCCTATTATCAGGAGAAACTGTTGTCTCATTTTTAGACAGAAATCAAAGGTATTTGCTCTTGTAACACTGTCCTTTACATAACAATCTCCTCTACACACCTTCACACATTCTAACAGCATAGGAAGCAATTTAGAATTAAGGATGTCAGTAAAAGCAAACAACCTAAGTTAAGATTTGATTCAGAGAGTAACTCCTAAACAAACTGCCTGGAAGGCTGGTGAGAGTCGTGCATGTGTTATATAGGTCAATGCATGAAACTTGCTTATTTTAGATAACCTTTACATTGGCTTTTATAGAGCCCAAAGGGAATGCGAGCTACTGAGACAAACCAAGACGTAATCAGAATGGGAGAGGTACATACAGAGTGAAGATACTGACTTCAGAGTCTGAAGCAACACTTCTCTACAGTACCCAACTTACAAATAGTGGGGGGAAAAAAGTTTTATTAAGTCATGTTAACAGTATTTTAGTGCCTCTCAATGATGCTAAGTATTTTACTAACCTAACTTGGATCAACTACTCTATTGTTAAGAATGTTGTTTGTAAATGGTCTAGGAAAAACCTTTGTATGTGCTGTAAATCCACCTGAACACAAACATTACTGGAAGCTTTTATTTTCAAAATACAATTTGGCATGCATTTTGCAAACCATTTTGTTAAAGTAAATGATTTTTACTAGTAAGAAGTATCTGGAAAGAAGTTATGAGTTGAAAAATCAATTTTTAGCCTGTATTCATGTAGTAGTAGTTCACTAGGAGAGACTAGAAATAACACCTCTCCAGCCTTATTTCAAAGCACTGAAAAAAAGAATGTATTTTCCTCTTGCACCAACAGCTTCTCAAGACAGACCTTCTTGCAAATGAACTATGAACTCGCTCAGAAAAAATAGTTTCAGTCTCTTCATGACACAGCCTCCACTGATCAGCTGTGACTTCCTATGTACACACAAGTAAACAGTCTCCCTTTGGTCTATCTACTAAAACAACCAAAAAAAGCCATAATTATAATGTACCTTCAGAAAAAATCTACAGCTATTTTGGCTACTTGATCACTGCTATTCTTTAACATAGGTGCAATGGACCTATCTCAAAGTGCCCAGCTACCACCAGGAAAATAAAAATTACTCAGGGGCAACATGACACTTCAAGGGAAGGCAGCTGACATGCTGAAAACAGAGCTATGGGTCATTTTTACTGAGCAGTGCTTTGACAAAACAACGCGGTTCTTTCTCGTAGTATGAGCTAATAAAAAAGATTTTCCCATTTCCCCCACATGCGAGCTGTCTGAATGGACAAAGCTAAAACTTTGAAATCTAAATTGTTTTTTCTGGTTTTCTATAGATTCTTGTCCAGTGTCTTATGATATAGTTTTGTTTCTAGCATCAGTCTTACACAAGAGACACTCTATTCACAGAAGTTCCCTGTATGTACATAACGACTAATATTTTCTGTTTAAGATTGCAAAATCTAAAATTAAACAATTTCTTTTTTTAGATGAGACTCTGAAGTCACTCAGATTCAAAGACAGAGTTAGAAATAAGCAACAATACTTCTAATTATGTATAAATTGCCTATTGATTTAGTCTTATAATTGCTAACATCTACATATAAGCATATTATAATTCCAGTGTCTCATCATCTCCTTCTTAAAAACAGAAAAAGGTGCTCTTCGAAATAAAAATTTTATAAGTAAAATTCCACATTTGCTATAGTTTTGAAGAGACTGATAGCCATTTACCACATATTTTTTCCAAAAGAGAAAAAAAAGTTACTATTTTCATTATACTTTTTAACCCATGCAAAGATAAGCACTCTCCTATTTTTCCTCTTTTTCACCTATATAATTGTAGCCTGCAAGGGATTCTAGGTTTAGTGTTTTCCAGAGGATCACCTTCAGAATAACAGAAGCCCAAAGACAAAAAGCTTGTTAAAAAAAAAAAAAAATCCAATATCTACTATTAACTAAGCATTAACAGTGAAAGGAAAAGTTGTCACGCTATAAGAAACTGTTAACTGATCTGAGCTGACAGTGTTATCTGATTAAGATACTGTATGCCAAAAATTCAGCCTGCCAATTCTTACTCTTCCATCTCTCCAAAAATTACAGGGAGGCTACAATGAGAAATACTGTACCTAGCCTTATTATTTTAAGTACTAAGAGACAGAGGAATTTTCTCCAAAACAGGAAGAAGGCTAATTTAAATCTTATATCAGAGCAATTCTAAAAATTAATGAACATAAGCTATAAACAAACTGATAATTATTTTCTGATGTATGAAGTTGCAAGGATATCAATAACCATAATTCATGTAAGAAAATAGAATCAAAACACAAAACAGACACAACAAATTTATCAAGAGCTGAGAGAGAAGCAAAACACAAGTTACAGAGCCCTGACTGCTAAACTGAAGGATGAACCACAATACACTCAGGTTGGGATTACAAAAGGGAATTATTGAAGAATTTGCATGAACTCTACAACCAGGGCATTGCACTCATTTGCTGTTTAAATCTATGCTTTTTTCAAAAATCCCACTAAATGTTGCACTTTTTGATAATTCAGAGAGGAAAACCAAGTTATCACCCTTAACTGTAGACATTCACAATGTGAAACAGGTAGCTCACCTTACGGATGGCACGACTGTTGCAGCCAGTAACACTGTGCTTTTACAAGCTATAATGTCCACTCAGTTATTGCCAGCAGACAGTAGCTTTCATGGATGAGCTAAACACTCTGCAGAAAGTACAGCTAAAAATGTTTTCACTGTAATCTGTTCTACTTCCATATTTCTACTCTCTGTTAAATAATTTGTAAAATCATTTTATGTACTACCCAGTAGTACATTGGCCAAGTATAACCTAATAATGTTGGCTTTGGCAGTCCTTTCCAGCTCAATTCCTTTCGCAGATGTAGATTGAAATTATTTAGCAGCACTGCTGCCAAGACAGCCACAATTCGAGAGCCATTGTGGCACTGCTGAAGGGCAACACATGTGGAAGCTATAGAGTATGTGTGACCAAGCAATGCTCACATACATTACCATTTAATTGTGCACAGCCATCGCAGAAGTTAATGACAAGGGGAGCGGGATACAAAATTGTCAAAATGTGCAAACATACAATTACGTTATGTTATGTTATATCATTCTTCTTTTTTTTTTTTAAATATAAAGCCTATCAGATTAGCATCATCTTGAAAACGAAGATCTTTGCTGCATGCCCAATTTCTACAAAACATTGTTTAAAATGTGTATACCACCAAGATGTTTTCAAAACACTATAATTACCCTCATAATTTACAAAAATTCAGTGAAGAAGCAAAGTTCTAGGAGTTAAAAAAGCTGTCCACTAAGTGTAGTGAGAAGGAGAATTTTTATAAAAGTAACAACTGATCAGGTGTTACACAATTTGTAAATCAAAAAAGGTAGTCTCAGTTCAATCTGCTAAGCATGGATACAACTTCAAACAGGAGCATTAAGAAAAGCTGATCAACAGCTATCTGACATACTGCATGGATAGAAAGCAGGAAATTGGGACTTTGGCTGTACATGATTTTTCCAGAGTTTGTATTGAACTTGGCTAAAATATTTGGTCAGTGCGTTAACTCTACCTGATAAAATGCTAATACCGATTAGAAAACCCACAAGATTTGCAAGGTTAGACTCATATGATAAAGTTGTAATACATGTACCATGGCAACAGATCCCCTGGAAGACTCTGAATGCATGAGAATGAGTGCACAAACACACATTCTCAATGATTTCCAAAGAAAAGTCAGTAAATAATTTCAATTTTTGTCATTCTATCTATATGTGGACTGTCATATAATTCAGTTCTACACTTTAAAAAAACCCCAAACATTAGAACAGAAAATCAAGAATCAATTCAACAAGAACTAACAGCTGCCATACTATGTGATAAAAGTAATACCCCTTTTTCCTCTTCATTTCATTTAGAATGACACAGCAATGCAGAGCCTGGACAGTGTGTAACTTTTGCTATGTCCTCCCAAAACTACAAGCCATCCTGATTGTTCTCAGTTCTCCACTTTTCACCTCCTCAGGATTCTGACAGTTATCCATCACCTTTGGCTTTTTAAAGAAAAATAGTTTCAGTAAAACATCTGATAGTTTTTAAGATACTATAACATACTTTAGCATGAAAAAATAAGTTTAATTTTTGTTCTACTGATTTCTTCTGAATAAAAAAAAAAACAAAACTGCTGAAAAATACAGATACAGTTCACCCTGGAAATATGATAAATTCCTACTGTTTACAGAGGACAGGGATGTCCTGGTACTCACATCAAAGATTTAACTGTTTTATTCATACATTTTTCCACCTTTCTGACTAAATCTGCTTTACTCTACAAATGTGCTTTCTTTAAAACAATAAACTTACATCCCTTGTACACATACAGAAAAGAATCTCCTATATACATCTTCTTAGTGTCAAAAAGAAGCTATTAATCTGCTGTATGGAACCAGAGAACACGCGTGGGTGTAAGAAAAATGTCTGTAGGCACCAACAGAAGGGAAGGCTACAGAGATTACTGCAGCGTAACCACCCACATATATTTTATCAGAAAAGAGCAGCAGCTGAGTCATGGTGCTGACTTCCACCCAGAAAACAGAAAAGGGATTTTCTCTAAGCTGAGATACATTTCTGTGACAATTCATTTTTCATTTTTAGAGGACTGAATTTCCAGCATTTTGATGTCTAGTTTATAAAAACACATCCTTATTCCCATTTGAATGGTTAATGTTACCCTCCCCCCTTTCCCCCCAGTATCTCTACTAAGACTTTTGCTGACATCCAAGGATGAAATAAAATACATTTTCACAAAAAATTGGTGGAAACTTCCAGGTCCATTAATTTCATACAAACATTTATTTAAAATAGAAAGTATTTGCCTTGTACTCAAGTTGGTTTTTTATATAGCACAAACATGCACAATGTTATATTAATCACAAAATCTTTACCAGCCCTGGAAATTCAGAAGACAGATCCAAACTCCAAACTTTTTATGATATAATTGCTTGCAGTAGAAGCCTCTACTTTAGAAATGTAGCAAATCTGTTCCAATTGTTTCTACAACGGAAGAAGTTTAGTCTTTGCTGTCCATCAACTGTCAGAAGGTCAACACCACCTTTCCTGCAATGGTTTTCAAATGATAGGGAAAGTGAAAGAAAAAAAAACTCCAAAGGCAAGGTTCAGAATTGCAGGAATTATACCATAATCATTAAAAAAAAAAAAAAAAAGCCAAAATCATTTTTAAAAGTCAAATGAACAAAATTCACTCTTTCCTACTAAAGGTCCAAAGACCTTTAATATTTCAAGATGGTTAACATATGGAATGCAAGACTGAAACCTCAGTATAATTACTTAGCTGAAAATTCTATGTTAGTATTTACGTATTTAATTCTAAGTTTGCTAGACTCCCATGGGGATAAATACGTTTTGCTACTTGTTCTAGAAGTGTTTGAAAAGCAGCAAAGAAATAAAGGTAAACAATAATTCAATGGAGAAACTGTTCTTTTTGTTTATTTTAAATTCCACTTCTTTGTAAAATGTCACTATATTCCACAAATACATAATCTACCAAAAATAAGCTATGAGAAGTCAACCTTAGTGCATATACAGGAAGTTAAAGAAACATTTAGAAAATAGTAGTAATTTTATTTTAACAATGTTCTTAATGCAATATAAAACATGCATACCCAGGTCTTGGAGTAAACAGAGTACAATTCAGAATTTTTTAATTACTTTAGATAACAAATTATTCCTTTTCCTACATTTCCCAGTATTACCCTGTTCTATGATAGCTTTATTATTATTTTATTACTATTAGTGAGTGAAAGTTACCAGTCCTCCTTCCTTCAAATGAAGCTATTATGCACACTTTGTGGTACACTAGTATAAAAAGATACAGCCACAGAACACACAAGCAGAAACAAAATGCCATTACAGCACAGGGGAGTGTACACACACTGGCTTTTAGCTATCTCAACAACTGAGCAGGATTCAGCACAGGTCTGCAACACCTTAATTGTGCCCTGTGCTGCAGTTGCTGATTTCCAGTCCTCCTAATTCTCTGTGGCTTCTACTCCAGTTAAGCATATGCATGCTACTTTAGCTATCTGAACTGTATTATTCCCTCTGTATGTACATGTTAGGGAAACGTGGCTCAATTCTGCAGGTATGTCTAACTAGGATTTAAGTCCATATGCTTCATTTGATGGAATTTCTACTCACAGGATAATTCTTTATTGCTAAATTTAAAAAATTCTGAAATTTCAGGTAGTTCCCTACATCTCATCACCAAGAGCATTCCTGACTTGTAAGAAAACTAAAAAACAAAAAGGAGAATATGGGTTTACCTACAATTCCTGTATTTATTATAAGTATGAAGTTGTGATGTTTCTGCGTAATTTCCTGGGTCAATACCTGACCAATGGCCATAATCATCATGTGTATCAACTCGCCTCATCCTTGCAGAACTGAAGCCTAAACTCAAAGCTGTCCAACTCAGACATTCATCCCGCTCCTGAATTATTTTGCAATTTCTAACACTCTGCCCTACAAATCAAGCAAAACCCAGTAACAAGTAACTGCTTCAGAAAAGCTGTGCCTTTTTTTAAAAGGCGAATAAGCTGTTTACTACATTCTCTGTCTGTCATCAGGGTTTGCTTCGCTAATAATTTTTGGTCTTAATTGCAAAATATAAGAAGCTGCTTATGAGTGTTATAACTTCTTGCATATGATGCTGTCCTTAATCACAATCAGTAGTCAGATGAAAAATTTGAGATTATTAATGTACATTCCTTCTCTATGAGTATCCTGCAATATACTTTAAAAATTTAGTACTTGCTTAGTCTGTCTTCTCAAAAGCTGAACTGCTGAAATGCTAAAACCATGCAAACCAGAAGGGCATGAAAAATTGGGAGAAGTTGATGAAAATTTCAAACCACTCCTACGAAAATATAGTTTCAATATTCTTCCCATTGTACTTGTAAGTCACTAGATAACAGTTTAGAATATTAGATATTACATTACTTTATTTCTATATAATGCTATTCAGTTACAGGGCACAAACCATGACCAAATTTCTACCACTGTCTGCTTTACTGCTGAAACTACAAGATGCTTGTTAGTACATGTGAACCACTGTCTAAATACAAGTACTATATACATATTTCCTTAATTTTATTCTTTTTAAACACTAAGATCATCATAGGAAGTCTGGCAAGTAATTTTGGCTTTAAGGAGGGAGTAGATACTGCGATAAAGGGGAATGTAAATGTGATTTGTTAATAGATCCTTATGAATAAATATTCTAATGAAATAGAAGCGCTAGTACTTTTAACTCTCTTTGATAAATTTTGTTAAAAAGTAAAAGCTAATTTCACACAGACAGCAAAAGCACAAGGAGAGAACTTTGAATTATGACAACCTAAATGCAAGTGATATTGTAGTTTAAATACATGGCAAAAAAGATAATCTATTCAGGTACTGAATGTATTTCAACATATCAATGATGCATTGAGAATATCAATAACCAGTTATGAGAATTTTTAAATCCATTATTACAGCTTGACAAAGGATAATTTATTCTAGTTCATGAAGCAAATTGGCTACGTGCCCTTTACAACAAGCTGAGTACTTCTAATCACCAAGAGCTGAATGGCCAAAGGAAAAAAACACTCTGCTCAAGACTGGGACAGGGGAAGGGATAAGGAGGGAAAAGCAAAACCAAACCCTCAAGAAATGTGTACTAGGGAAAACTTTGCTCTGCTAAAAATGTACATATAAAAACAAATTGAGGGAGCAAAGTGAGCAGAGGAAACAGCTTATGGCTGTTCAAAAGAGTACTCTATTTCCATTTTCTTGTGTTTTTTTGGTTTAACCATCATTTGTATTCACAATGCTACTCATAATAGGCTCTTGGAAGACTACAGAAATAAGAAAATATAATCCCCATTATTCCAATAGAAAGAAATTCCAGCAAAGTGATCTATCAATGGCTAAATAACAAGCAAATTGCAAGTCTCAATCATTCAATGCATATATTTTCTTCCAAACAATTGCTACTACTATAAACAGAGAAGTACAATTTCTCAAAGTGAAGAAAGACTAAGTCAAATACATATTTATCCCACCAAAATACTGGAGAGGGGAGCTGATTTTTTTTTAATAATATCTGCTTTAGCTACATGGATACTTTATTTAGAAGTCAGAAACATACTTCTGAGAAAATGTGTTTGAATAATTGCAAGTATTTTATTTTTGGCAATCATTTTAAATGCATACTAAGAATTATGTCACTCTTTATTCTGTGATGAATTACTGATGTAAAAGTCTAGACTAAATTTTCCATTGACTTCCAACTTTTCCATACGACGACTCTAGAAAAAAAGGAAGGCGAGCAGGAAAAGAATTTCCTAACTGAAAATTCCCAACAGACTCTGACTTTCACATCCTTATGTGTACTGTTTTGAAAGGTAACAGACACCACAGCTGATTGCTAATGGCTTGTATGAAATGAAACTGTAACAAATGTCAGAATGATCATCTGAATGGAGCTCTCCCCAGCCACACAGCTATGCTGAATCTGCAACAATATCCTATTGACTTCTGTAAATTTCATCAAGTAACTATTTTTATTTGCTTGAAAGAGCTTCAGAACTTTTTTTATGCATTTACCTTAGTTTATAGCTTAAGCTAGAAATTTATGACCAGCATGTCATAAATTTTTCCTATTTGAAATAAAAGATGACAAATTAAAGTCAGGAATAAACTTTTCAGAAAATTCAACTAATTCCTAAGAAGCAGTCTGAAACAGCTCTTTCAAAAAGCAGGAACTAGTAAAAATTTCATGACTAACCACACCACACTACCACAGTATTTCTCCAAAACATCTGCTAGCACATGCAAATACTTAACTGCTCGTGGAAAACATGCAAGAGTAAATAAGCATAGGTATTGTGACAGTACATGCCTAATCACTATTTTATATCATTCCTCACTTGCAAGCCTCCACAGTAATTTCATGCTAAATGTTCAGTTTTGGTTTCAACATAAGGGTCAGATAAGAAGTGGTAAACAAAAAAAGACAATGACATGAAAAACACAGATACTTTGATTTTTCCTCTTCACCCTTTCCAAACAATTTCAGTAACACTTGGTTCAAACAAAAGCAAGTTCTGACATATTCTTATTAAATAAAAAAAGCAACTTTTAAATAGTTCTAGAAGTTTGCTGGTTTTTTTTAAGATAGTTAAGCCAACTGACTGCACATTGACCTCAAAATGTATTTAGCAATATTAGTGGAGACAGCTGACAAAGAGAATTGTAAAAGACAGTAATTGTGCATCACTTTAACGCCGTTTAATTCGAGTTTGAACAGAAAATAAGCTATTCCATTTGAATAGAATAAAAGGACCTATATTGGCAGGTCCTGTGTACTGGCACCTAAAAAGAATTTTTTTTTTTTTTTTTCAAAAGTGTATGAATGATGATTGCGTATGTATAATTTTAACTATCTGATCAAAGCTGTTTCTAATAAATTTATTTTCCATTTACATACTTAAAGAACTGCTATGAGCCTTACAGTCAAAGATTTTTACCCTGAGTTTTCAGGCAATGTTTCAGACAAAACAGAATAATTAGCCCTCATTATGCAGAACAGTTTTATGCCTTGAACAGCTCTTCCCTGGTTTACTGCAGAGACAGACATACATATGTACATATACTTCACACATGTGCACATTAAGTCCTCTTGGTGCACAAAATGAAATTTGTTTTGTATGCTAACTGGATTATCAGTTACAATACACTACTCAAACACAGATGCAGCAGAGATGTTCACTTTGATCAACCATGCATTATAACAAGCTGCTTTTGCTGATTAACATCATTTACTTTGATTTATATATTACACATAATCCTATTCTCCACCATGAAAGTTATTCGCTACAGTCTCCAAATGGAAAATATTCTTTTCTTATCTTGAGGAGTGGGATGTCTAGATCTAAAGAATTTCTAAATCATCTATCAAAAAACTATTCTAAAATACAGACTAATTTAAGAAATACAAAAGTACACTTTCTACTCTTGTAATACTTTGTCAAAATAGAAATTTTTGAAAAATCCTGTTAGTAAATACAATATTCTGCAGTGTACACATTTCAGCGTATGGTAAGCATACTGACTTTTTAAAAATTCTCTTTTGCTTACTCAAATTTTCCTTTTTGCGTCTATTAATTTAAAAAAAAAAAAAAGCCTTTATCATATATTCTAAAACTACTAGTTATGGTAATAGGATGATAACAATATCTAATTCACTGCCTGTCCAACCTACAGATTTTAAAAGATGACTGTATCTTTTCAATGACCCAGCATGAAAAGTTGATGTTTACTTGTTCTGATGATAAGACAAAATCAGATATGGAAACTTTACTACCCTTTATTCTTCTTTTTGTGCAACTTCCGTACTTGCGAAAGCACTATGACAAACCTGCAAACAATCCAGTGCAGAGATCTTGTGTACCACCGACTGGTTGAACTACTGGTCCTCAATTCAGCATCTAGACAGACTGCCAAACAAGCTGACAGTGTCACTTTCTGAGATGTGGCTCTACACTTATTACAATCTAGAATAAGATCACTCATCTATCCCTTTATAACTTCATATGCATGGACATAAATACACTTAATGTTATATAAACAATAATCTTGTGGTTACAATTGGATATTACAGATAACGTAAGATATGATGTTAGAAGAATATCTCAGCTATTTTGAGCAAAAATCCTAGGACTGACAAATACACTAAGATTGAAATTCTTCAAATTCTTTGAGTTCTTCCAAATAATTGAAAAAAGACCAGTAAAAGCAGTGGTAAAAAAATGATTTAACATTTATAAACCTCATTGCCTTAGGTAGGAGCTCTAGGTAGAAACAACCCTGAGAACATATTAGAAAAATTATGGCTTTCTCTTTTAGCATTACTGTTTGCTCCTCGAAAATAAATGTTTCCTCAATATCAATTAGGTTTGCTTCCCTTCAAACACTCATTTGAAAATTCACTGGAAACAAGCATTTAAATGAAGTAACATGCGCTTTAAATCTTACACTAGTGTTTGTTAAGCAGTTATATGCACAAAGTCTTTATATCATCTTGACTGACAGATAGCAGTTTGCCATACAAGGCTGAAACCAACAGTGGAATTCTGTTCCATAGAAAGCATCATAAAGGCATTATTCTACATCATCCAAATAAGAAATGACTAACAAATGCTCAGGAAAAAGCGTACATTAGCCCAACAACCACCTACCTCAAGCATAGCAAACCAGAAAATACAGATTTAATTATGTTGTTACAATGTAAAATCACACACAGCCTGGATTTCAGAATAAAGGTACCCGTCTACATCAACAGCTTTCCAGAGTACTGTTCTTGAAACATATGGATATTATCACCAAGGGACTTGGACAATTCACCTGCAAAAGCAATCACACTGCCACATCTCATTTTACTCTGAAGTAGTATTTTACTCTGAAAACTACTTGGGACCTGATATGTCATCAATGCATCACCTAACAGCCAAGGATTTGGGGATCTCAAATGTATACATATAGTGGGTCACACTATTCAGGAAAGAACAAACAAACCAAACCACAAAACCCGCCCCCCCCCAAACCACACACAAAAAAACACCCCCCAAACCAAAACACCCAAACAAAAACCCAACCAAAAAACGAAAACCCAACCAAAAAACAAAAACCCAACAACAACACAACAAAAAGCAAACAAAAAACCCCAAGAACAACAACAAAGCAAACCACCAACCCCAAAACTCAAAAGCTTCGTCAGCTGCCTAACTTATGGAAAGGACTTCTAACAAACAAAAGCCTAGACAACCACTGCAAGACTTAAATTGAAAAGACCTGCTGTAAGATCCTTACCAACCTGAAAAGAACAGACCTGCAGTCTGCTTCTACCCACACATTTTATGCACAAAGACAAATCCAGTTGATTTTAATAGAAATAGTGTAAACCTTAATACACAGTAATTATACTTTATATTAGTGTCTCTCTTGACTCCTCTGAAGTATTACTTCTGCCAAGAAAATGAATCTTACCCTCTTGTATGTTGAATTGCTGCTAGTTCATACCAGACATTTCTTCCTTCGTAAGAAAATGAATCAGCACAAAAATTCTAGAACATGGGTCCAACTAAAAGACTTTACGTAGATCATAACCTCATACAAAATACCGAATCTTTAAGTCCCATCCCTTCTATCATTACAACCCATATGAGAGATTCTCCATGCGACCTCTGTCTTTAAAATAGCTGAGTGGCTTTCCAGTGCACACTGAAAGAGCCTCCTTTTATTCCAGTGCAACCCAATAGCACCAGAGCAAGAAAACTACAACCATAGAAGTATTATCTATCTGGACAACATCCATCAGTGAAAATTCCTACAAATACTTCTTTAAAAAGAAATTATACATACAGATATATATATAAGCACACATACACACAAATACACCCTTCATAATGCTAGCACGCTACTACTAAAGCAACTTTGGTGACATAAACATCTTACCTGGAAACCACTCATAATGCAAAAACAACGTCAAAATATTTTTATTGCTTGTGAAGGTTTCTGTCACATAGTCAACTATGCTAATAGTCCCAGCTATCACTTGGGATTTAACCATACTCATCTGTGTCAGAATTTTCTGCTCTTGTTATTTCTTTATTTCTCCCCAGCAGTTATATCAAAATATAAATTCAGTTTCTTCAGTTTTACTTTTCATGCTGTTTAAACTTAAGGATATTTTGGCTTGTTACTGGAATTTCTGATTTATGAATGCTTCCCAGAAAGATTTTTGTTTTTCAATTGTTCACACAATTCTAGATGTGTTTACCATAAAACAGAGTCAGTAACACCACTTTCTTCCCAGGCAAAGCAGCAGCCTTGACACAAGTCTCTCCTATTTCACTTCTTTATTTCACTCCAAATGAGGTTTATTCCACTAGATAGTTTGTTTCTGTCACCAAGGAGCATGCACTCCTGCATGACATATAGATTTTAGCTTCGTCATATACTGGGAATTTTTTTGGTTTTCTATTAATTTATTCTAACTGTGTCTACGAAATTATGTGTAGATTCCCCTTAAAACAGAAATTACACTCACTAAAAACACACTTGTTTGCCTGCATTATCCATGCAACTATCCACAATGCATGTCAAACTTTTGTTTGTATTCATATGTAGAAGCAAACCACATGTACATGCAGATGAATACAAGTGAATGCAACATAATCACCGAGCTAAACTTTTTAAAATTTTAAATGGAATCTTCAGTAGTGTTTTTATAGCATCAAACAAAGGTTTCTGCATAGGTTGTCCATTACAGATGGACAATAAAAAAAGCAGACTTGAGGAGAAAGGGAGTATGTGTCCTCTTTATGTTAAAGCGTAACATAGCTGACTCTCCAGAGGACCTTCTAAGAGCAGATAAATTAGAACTTTTGTTGATCCACCAGCAGTGATATGTGACCAGCTGATTTAAAATATAACTAATGTTATTTTTAAAATGACAAACTATTTAATTCAGAAGACTTTTATAGGAACGTCAAAGATTTTTTGTTGTTGTTTTAAGAGTAATGCCTGCCTATTTAAACCTCACCCCAAATACTTAAAATATTATTTTATTCTAAAATTTTAAAAGTGCTACTATAAACACTTTTATCATTTATTAATATATATTGTATGCAACATGAATTTATATAAGACTCAGGAAAATTAATTTTGGTTATTGCTTCAAAGACAAAGGCTTCATAAAAGAAATAATTTTTCCTAATTAAAGATATTTCTGTGATTTTTACCTCGAACAGTAGACGGCTAAGACAACAACTACTAAGTAAAGCAAGTTCTGTAGTCACAGCACATTATGTAACCATATTGCCACTCCATAGAATTGGACTTATTTACCATGTTTTATGATAAAACCTTTTTATTGCCCTTTCAGAATCCCAAATCTGAGATGATGGCTTTTCTAATATTAACCATTTTTTAGTCATACAAAGGAAAGAAACCTCTGAAATTTTTTAAAGCTTTCTTAATAACGAACCATGATAAAATGCACATGTGCATAGAAAATGATCTTCAAAGCAAAATAAATCATTGAAGCAATTTAAGAGGTAGTGAAATAGTGCTGAATCTTCCTCTTTGGAACCATCCCTGTTCCTTTAAACAAAACGTGAGACTTGGGTGACTACGCCTGATCTCATATTGTAGTTTAATCTCTAAATCTATATTGTTTCAGTAGAATTATTATCAGGTTTTATTAGTAAGAAATCAGAAATAATAAACAAGAAACAAGGTGAAACAGAACAAAACTGAAGTCAGGCACAGAGATACGTATGCAAATACAACAAGAAGGTCATTTGCTACCTTCTTTTTAAGGTAGCAATCAGCACCACTTTTTTCTCTTTTGGAATTCACTTTAAATCATAAAACTAAAAGAAGAGCAATTTTAACTTTTGCTTTTTTTTTTTCCCAGGCTTGTTTTTAACACCACATACACTCACATAGTCACCCCTGGTTTCTCCTGCAAGAAGTCAGCAAACTGGTAAGAGTGTAGCTCAACAGATTTCAGCCCCTACAAACCAGGCAATTCAGCAAAAAAGTCAATGTTTCATAAACAGCGAGTATTAGATTTGTAAGGTCAAAATGAAGAGCTAAAGCTACTTCTTGCACGAGAGAACCACTTTCTTTTCAGGTATGGATGGAAAGAGTATCTAAACTTGCACTCCGTTTTGAAACACCTACACACAAAGTTACTGGGATACAGACACTTTCGACTCCTAAAGACAGGGGACACATCCACACACAAAAATAACTTGGGGTTTATTACTAGCTGTGCCACAAGCTTTCTTTATGTCTCCTCCACACTCACCTTCTCAACAAATACCAAAGTAATTATCTGCAGGAGCTTTCCAATAAGCAGCACACACTGCTGATATTTTGGTTTATGACTGTTTATATTCAATGTAAAATTACATAAAAGCATGCTCCCCTATTCTAATCATGCCTATTTAACAAAGAAACATGTGCAGCACACAAAGTGAGACAGATTAGCTTAAATCAGAAATACAGAAGCCTAAAGGTTACTATTGCAATAAAGAAAGATGTATTGGTAGCCTGTCAGAGAGTGCCCAACTCTGACAACAAAGCACAAATTGACTCCAGAGGACATGATACTGCCATGCCTAATGAAATAAAACCAAGGCTCCTGTCAGCCTTTGCTGTGTCCTTGCTCTGCTGCAGTTCACAATGTGTCGAGTCACTATTTAAAAACGCATTACACATTATTTTGTTACTGTATTTCTTAATGAGTTTTGTAACTTTTCTTCACTTTGAGCAGTGGAAACAGCTTCCTAGTACAGTTATAAATATTCATGAGGAAACTGCACCTATTACATCTTTAAAGAAAAATGTATAGATTTTTTTTTATCTGTTCCTAATGCTGATTCACTCACAGTTCACTTCTGTAAAGGCAAGATTTTAAAAAAATTGGGGTTTAGGACAGGAAATTATAGAATTTTTTTTTTCTTAAAAGCCCGTATCATTTTTGTTTAGTATATTTCTCTGTAATACATTTATAAAAATATTTTTAATATGGTATAACCTGTAAATAGAAATAATTCATTAAATTAATCTACTAGTTTATATCAAATCATTTTATGTGGGAATAGAATTAAGATATTTAAAAGATTTTATCTGAGGCTCTGATAATTTTTTTAATTATTTTAATCACCTGATAAAAATTCAAAGAAATGCATGTATTTTTAAATATTTTTTTTAATAACTCCTACTAGCAATCAGTGTATATGATGCATTATGAACACCAATATCCAAGTGGGATACAGGACTATAGAGATCAAATGGTAAATCAAGCAAGGCCAAACAAGGAACAGTCATTGTAAAAAGCTAAAAGATAGTGCATTTTAATGGTTGGACCAAAACTGCCTTTTTTAACAGCTTCTGGCACCTGACTGGCTGATGGTGGCATGTGATGTTTCTGTTCTCCCTATCTACTTGGGGGGTGGGGAGGCAAAAAAACAGGTGATCACACTTTATTAGACATCCAAGAATCCCACAGTTTAGGGTTTTTTAATGAAAATAGGGAAAGTACATTTATGCCTCTATCTGCACAAGCTGGGACTAAGTCCCTAATTTCCACAGAGAGAGGAAAGAGCTTCTATTCTCCTGCCCCTACCTCTCATATGAGGAGACACGGTAACTTCCAAAAAAAATGGGCTAAGACCAAGCAAGCACAGGTGTTCAGAGGTGAAAATAATGAAAAGAACATTGCTGGCACTCCTTCCCAGCTGCACTTAAGCAACAACATTGTAACATTTCATGCTCTTCTATTTTCTTCAATCACAGATACACAGGAAGAAGGATAAAGATATCGGCAGCATGCAGAAGAAGTAGAAAGGTTCTTCAAAACATGGAGTTCCACATTCTTCAGCACTGTCTACTGGACCAATCCGTTAATTAAAAGAATCCCACCAACACTGGCAACAAAAAAAGGAGGAGAGTAAGCAGATATACTCTGGCAGCCCTGATCAGCTTGCTTGCTGATGGGCAGCCACAATCACAGCACAAGCCCTAGACATCCCACACGACACAAACCACCCAGCCTGAGCTACAGCTGAGGGACAACCCTGTTCTGCTTTGCACACCCCAGGTCTGTAGGAAAACCAGAAACAGCCTCTTTAGTCTTAAGATTCAGTGTCTTCTGAATTAAACGTTTCTATCATTTCTGCTTGCAAATTCATAAACAAGGATTTGACCTTAGTCACCACCTTTTTGTTCGGAATCAGGGTATCTGTTAATAAGAGTTCGTTAATATTTCTGTTTCAGCCAGGTAGGGACACACTTGTGGTAAAAGTGGGTATTGTAAAATCGACAAAGTCTTTACCCTTTTGCAAAAGCTTAAACTAGGCTACAGTTCATGTTACCACGCACACTAGCTCCCCTCTGAGAAGTCAAGTTTGACTCAGTACGGATAAAGCTGTTTAATTAGCAAAAGCAGCAGTGCAATCAAGCAAGTATTTTGCATTCTAGAGCAAGGTATGACGCTGTCCTCCCACCCACAGCATCTGTAAAGTCTTACCACCTCATTACACATTTTTTTCACTCCACAAGGTAAGTAGCCTCATCTTTGGAAGCACTATCATTATTCCAGGTAATATTTACATCGTCATTTATTGCTTCGCTTTTTGTCATCTACAACACAGCTTTCTTTGCCAATTTACTCTTTTCCATCCTTTGCAACTTTTCCATCTACTTGTAATTACCCTTTGCTGCTGTGTTCATCCAAGTGGGTCTAGAATCCTTCCATAGAGGTCCTATATCCAAATCTGACTGCCTATGTTTGTTGTTCTGTCCTTCAGACACATATTTATACTCAAACATATATTTTCACTAAAGTCTTATCACATTTTTAATGCAGATTGCAGTGTATCTTATCTACAAATGTATAAAAATCCAAATCATTGGTCTATTTCAATTATATTAAAAACAGATTTCTGTAGTTTAGAGCATTCACAATGGGTAGGCTGGCTGAAGAGCTAGAGGTGATAAAATTATGTGATACTGCATATAAATACTTCCGTGGGTGACTATCGCATGGTACTATTAAGAACTGGGTACTAAAAATGCATACAGTGAAGTCACTACTTTAAGAACATATTGATACTGTGAGAATATTTAGCATCAATCTTTTGGAGAAACACGGTTTCGGCAAAAACGTGTACAGTCTTGCAGTGTCCTATAGTGTTTACAGAATGGCAAATAACATCCATTTAAAACAGATACAGTTCAAAATACAGTAAGTCCTTTAGACACACTTTTTCAAGACACGCTTTTTCAACAGCAAGAAGTCTAACAATATAGTTTATTAAAAACCTTTTGTTTCATACTGTTCCTATTTCAACAGGTTACAATTTGCTACTGGCAAATCATTATCAAATTATGAAAAGATTGTAGGCAGAATTTCTTATTTTACTTGGGTCTAAAGTCTATAAAGCAATTTATTATTCCTTTTATCTCTCACTTCAGTCTCACTACTTTGAAATACACCTAACCAAAATCCATTATTTCCTTGCCAATTTTTCCATTTCCTTTCTATTAAAGCAAACTTTAGAAGAAAACATCGGCAAACATATTTTTTTTTTAATATTACCTATTCAACTAAACATGTCAGTATAGGTTTCATTAAGCTTCAGAGAAGTTTCTGTGGTCTCTTCAGAGATAACGGAGAAAAAAGAAAAGATTCAATCGGATTCTGAGCACAGGGGACAGGGACGGGACAGGGAATGACACAAGTTACAATCTGTCCAAATTTGTAGTCAGCATCTCATACACAATAAGTTGCCTAAAATAACGCTAGAGCATGTAAGAGCTTGTTTAGATAGAGCAATACGTAGAGTATGGAGGACAAAGCGTTTTCCACTAAAAGTTTTTGTTTTTTTTTTTTTTAATATCTAGTCAGAAAGGTAATCCCTATCATGTACCGTGTTTTGCTATTTATACTAATATAGCCAGGTATTACTGTCCTGGTTTCAGCTGGGATAGAGTTAACTGTCTTCCTAGTAGCTGGTACAGTGCTGTGTTTTGAGTTCAGTATGTGAAGAATGTTGATAACACTGATGTTTTCAGTTGTTGCTCAGTAGTGTTTAGACTAGAGTCAAGGATTTTTCAGCTTCTCATGCCCAGCCAGGGCACCTGACCCAAACTGGCCAACAGTGTATTCCATACCATGGGACGTCCCATCTAGTTTAGGAACTGGGAAGTGGGGGGAGGGATTCGCCACTCGGGGACTGGCTGGGTGTCGGTCGGCGGGTGGTGAGCAATTGCCCTGCGCATCATCTGTACATTTCAATCCTTTTATTACTACTGTTGTCATTTTATTAGTGTTATCATTATCATTATTAGTTTCTTCTTTTCTGTTCTATTAAATCGTTCTTATCTCAACCCAGGAGTTTTACTTCTTTTCCTGATTTTCTCCCCCATCCCACTGGATGGGGGGGAGTGAGTGTGCAGCTGCGTGGTGCTTAGTTGCTGGCTGGGGTTAAACCACGACAATTACACATGACAAAACAGTAGATAAACAGAAAAAAACTCTGCAATTTTCTCTTAGATCATCTTAAAATACTAGCACACACATTGTCTGGTACAGAACTGTATCAGCTGGCCATTTTGGAGAACAGACATGAAATACAACTTGCATAAGATTGCTGTATGCTACATATTCAGATTTGTTAACACATTACATTATATACTTCAGTTAGTTCAGCTGCATGCCCTTGTTCTCAAGTTCTGGCCCAGCATCGACTTAAAAATCGGACAAAGAACAATACAGCTCAATGAGCTATACTTCCACCCCTTCAGAAAAACACATTCAGTTGCTCACACTTGATGAGGAGACAGAGTTCAAAATAAACTTTACCTTGCTTTGCAGAAACTCATGTTGTTTCACCTGTGTGCTTGAGTGTATCCTCCCAGCCAGTAGAGAGATGTGTTCTTGTGCTCATGGCAGCCCCTGCTTTTGCCTGCATCTCTCTTTTAATTATGTTGCTATTTTGACTGCAAAAATGGAGAGCCCTTAATGCAGAGCTGAAAACTGCAGTGTGTGCTGGGAAGTAGTACTGATCTAATTACCTGGTTGTAAGAAGCTGTGGAAGCACATACTGTCTTCATGTAAAATCTGGTTGCCAGCTCCTTTTTGGAGTACTAGGAGCTCAGTTCACAGGCCATAACTAGAATTAGACTACAACATATCCAATTTTTTTTAAGATTCAGATGAAACTTCTCACAAAGATAATTTTGAAATGTGAAGTTTTCATATGAAGCAAAAATTAAAGAGAAACCAACCTAAAATCTTTATCACTCTTGCTCAGTTTCAGGGGCTTTATGGAACCTGTCGCCTTCTTTGAAAGATTACAGTGTTACACCAAATGCAAGGTTGTTCTTCCTTTAATATTAGGAGTTTCTTGTTGCAAAAGGCACAGCAGTTCTTAATTAGCATTTAAAATTAATAAAAGTAACTTATTATACATCTTTTCTTCCTATATAAAATACATATATTGATAAGATTACCTTTTCTTTACACTCATTGCCTGAAGGCATATATCTACATTTAGCCATTTGGTCAGCCTTAAGAACTTAGGCCTTTCCAAAAATCAGTCTCCTTATACCTCTGCAACATAGCTGTCCCTTGCCTTGACTTGCTTTCAAAAACTTCTCCCCTTCAGCCCCTAAATGAGTGCCAAGGGATCCTTTCAATCCCCCTCCCTCTGTGCAATCACTACTAGTTTCATATTTGCCCATGCCCTGGGTCTTCCCCCCCACCGCCCCATTTTATATTCTGGCTTTATGCTTTATACTAGTAGTAGTGTGCTTTGCAATGCCAGGAGGCTTGCAAGAACACTGTCTTTCTTGACAGCGTCATCCCAGAGGACTAGAGAGAGCTCTGGCAAAGCAGTTGCCCTCATTTATGCATTACTAAAGTCTAAGCGACACCCTCTAAAATTGGAAAACTTGCTAACCAAAGACATAGACTGAATGCAGTGAATACTGCAGTTACTAAATCAACATATTACTATCAGATAAGATAAAACAGAATTCTAGTTCAACTGGAATTAGGAAATACTAATTAGTTATGCACAACTGAACCACCGCCACCGAACAGAAAAACTGCAATGAATTTTTGTTGTAGTACACAGATTGTTTGGTAGTTACCGCTACACAAAACAACTGCAGATATATTTTAAATTGAAACTGTTTTCCACCTTCTAGTAAATGCAAAAAAACCCAAGAAATCCATTCTGCTCACTTCGGTAAATTTTTGTATTATAAACCAGCATTTTTCTGCACTATGACAATACTGTTCACATTAAAAACATTTATGATGAGCAATGTTTGCTCATAAATGACTCAGTAATTTTAAAACCAAAAGTTTGCTCTTCATATAGCATTTGTCCTGGCCATTTAGAAATTATCTCTTGGGCCTATCACAAGATGACTAACTACTAAGGCAGTAAACATTACAAGAAATGCATAATTCTCTGGGAAAAACGTACACTGATACTTATTACAAGATTTGTCCTTAAAAACACAAGAACAAAATTTTTCTACTTGATTTTTTTATAGTTTCATCACTACTGCCAACGAGTCTTATATTCAAGCTCTAAAGCACAAGACAGACAAAGCAATAATTAGTTTTCAATACTGAAACAGCTTTCTAAATATTACACATAAGCTTTTAATAAAGATAATAATCTGTATACACAGCTTTTTGGCACCTTGCCACCGATGTATGGCCTCTAATCAATTGCTTGTTCAGCACTGAATATTCAGTACATTTTGTATACAAAACTATATGGTTATTTTCCAAGGAAATTAAATACATTTTAAAATAAACTTATCCAGCTGAATATTTTGGATGCTTAATGCAGACTAGTAGCTAGGAAAAAAGAATTAAAAGAAAAGGTTAAGCAAGCTGCCTAGATTTTAATTTAGCTCTGTCACTAGCCTCTTGGATGACCTTGAACAAATTATTTTACTTCTTAGTTTCCTCCATTTATGAAGATATCAACAAAGATACCTAAAGCTGTAAAAAATCTTGTAAGTCTATTGCATAAAATCATTATCAAACCTAACAAGTGGTTCTCAAAGCTTTCCCCTCCCCAACAGATCCATGAAGCCTCTGTGAATCAGATGGTTTTCCACTACATCTTCAAATACTTTGTAAGGTTCTCAACCAGATGTGTTAACTCAGGAAAGGGTTCTGGACATCAGTGAAGGTATTGAAAATGTCTGTTCGGTATGCAGCTGCAGTCGAAAAGAACATGACATTAAAATGCACAAAGAATAGGCCAGAAAATAAAATAAGCTTTTCCAATGCTTTTATATAAATGAATAGTACTGTTCCATTTGAAGGAGTGTTGCTTACAGGTCACCCCTTCTTTATGGTGATATTCCAGAATGACAGAAGGTTTCAAAGATAATTGGTAAAAATGATTGCTAGCTATTTGCTTTCACCTTTGGACCAAAGGATCATTTATTGTATAAAGTGACTAACAGAAAGTATTCCATGAGAACCAGAACCAACGAAGACCACTTGTCATGGATTTGTCTCTGGTAGTTGACTACAAGCTTTAGTCTGTTTTCATTTTTTTCCTACATTTGCCACTAAGGCATGTATAAAGCTACTAGCTGGTAGAAAGTCTTTAGTATCAGCTTATTTTGCAGTTTTGCCTTTAGCAGAAGCCCTTAGAGGTCTCTCTCATCTATGTAGCCCCAAGTTTCCAAAGAACCTGTAGGAAAAGAATTGTCTTTCACAGCCCTAACACATCTTTGAGAGTGTTACTGGAGAAAGGAGGATGGTTTGACACAATGACTGCATTTCCTCTCTTTCCTTAGGAAGTCAGATAATATAACATGGTAAAAAATATACAAATGAGTACAGATAAGTTAATTCTCCCATTTTGCCCCTATCCTATACCACAAAAGTAAAGAAACTGAACAGGAGAATTTCAAAACTTGTAATAGGACAAACTTCTTCAGGCAAGAAAATAAAAAAAGAAAGCAATAAAACTAAAATCAAGATTAAAAAATGCAAACAGCACTTGAGCATTGATCTATATGTAGACTATCCTATATGATTCCATTAGCAACAACAAAAATGTCGGGTTACTAAATCTCTGACTTCAAGTATGAGACAGTCTCTAATAGAAATAAAACATATTAGAAACAAAATGTCCTTTCAGTGCTAGAGGTAAGAGGCAATAGCCTTTGCTGACAGAAGAAGGTGCTTAGTGCTTCCTCTGGCTCTTGCTAAAAAGAAGATACTGAATTAGTAGGATTTCAATGTGATCCAGACTGAAATTCTTTTATTTCCCTTGAAACTGCAATCCAAAAGCAATAAATACATTTTCAATTTAAGACAAACACAATGCAGCTCAAAACATTACGAAAACAAACACCCAGCATATGATCTTCCTCCCAGGATTAACGTAAGTCAAGTGAAGCTGTTTGTTAGGAGGCTCTGAGAGATTTATTTGGTACTGTTTTTCTTGGGGTTTGGTTAGTGTATCACGTGATAGCAGCTCTACGTACCTCATCTTGCTAAACTGTACGTCAATGCATCACACCAGACAGGGTAGCTAGGTGGTAGCCATCAGACCACTGAAATTCATCCGTTGCCAGTTCCAGTCTTCCAATATTATTTTTTTTTCAAATTATCATCCATGTTCCATTTTTCCCCATATAGTCAAATTCTACAGCAGTTCAATACACATCAATATCAATATCCATACTCGAAAAGGTATGGAACAAACTTTTCTGCATGTATTATCAGAATACACATACATATACATTTCAAAATTTATTTTAAAAACTTCAGTTACAAAATGAGTAGCTTTTTGGAGGGGGAAAAGCCAGTACAACAACAAACTGTTCTTTCTAGAACTACTATATATCCATGTCACATACTACGAGAAATGAAAAAAAAAAAAAAAAGCAAGCAGGCATGAGTAACCTTGTGTATATTTGTGACTGCATCTAGTCTCCTACCTGGAATGCTGTTTGTAGCATTCACCATGCAGAGGCTTAAAAGCTTTACTATTGATGACAAATAGTGTTAATTTGGGGTGCATTTATCAAGTATGTAAAACATGCCATGTTTATAATACACAGCATGGCTTCAGTATGTATAGAAAAATTCTACCAAAACCAAACTTTATGAACATATGCAGTTATTTAATTTACCAAGCAAAAATTTGTGCACCGTAGAATATTAAATAAATAAATGTATCTGCAAGGCAGTGAGCAGTGTCCATGGATGCATCTCCATGACGTAGGTACAGAGGCTGTCTTAGTCCGGCAGATACAGCAACCTTTTTTTTTTTTTTTTTTTAATAAAGATAGAAAACAACCACAAAATCAAGCACAGAAGAAAAAACATGAGAAATGTAACAGGCAATGCTATCTTAACATTAATCACATCTTTGCTGTAGATAAAAGCTTACATTTTTGTTTCAAGCATTTTATTAAAGTACCATTTTAAAGCAAATTGTATCAAATCATAGAACTGTACAAGTCCATCTAGACAGTAAGGCTATAAATTTGAGAAGCTGACATTAAAATCACAAACCCACAATCCATTACTGAATGATGTCAGTGTTACAAACACATACTTGTTTTACTCCGTATTATTTTAAGGCACTGTTATGACCTTATATACCGTAATTCGCAACAGCGAATGAGACAATTCACAGCTTGATGTGTAAACACACACGATAGCAAAACAAGTTAGCGAATGATTAATAGGTATACATCCTTCCTCTAAAATCCAGCATCCACCAGAGTCGTATGTGATAAAACAGGTCTGAAAAAGCCATAACCTCTCCTACTGGCAGCAGCCAAGCACAGGAAGAAACGTGTTGACGTGCAAGTTTTATGTTTTGTAAATCCCACATTTTTCCCGATGACAGTGGAAGCAAAACGCCCACCCCAAACAAAACCTGCCAAGTTAATTAACCTAATCGCACAAATTCACCAGGGTAAGGTAAAACTGAGGGTTGGTCCTCAATACCCTGAAGGACCTTCACCCAAACACGTATTGCAGTCGCTGCCACAGCAGCAGCGGGATCTGCCTGAAAACAAGCCCGCTCATAAATATGAAACAACACGCGTAACGCTACAACCACACGCAGTTCAAAACAGAAATTCGTGCCTAAGACGCCTAAATCCTACCTGCACCTCTATGCGAGTTCTTTATTTCGCTAGAGAACGCGGGGCACGCTTTTTCAGGGCGGTAAACGTTTTATTTCGCGTTTCGACGGAAAACGGCTTTTTCGTTCCTAGTCAGGCGCTCCAGGCAGGCTTGCTCCGTCTTCCAGTCCGTAACGCTTCGCTTCAGCCGGGCGGCGGGGAGGCTCTGCCCGGCGGGCCCTCCCGCCGCCTCCCCCGGCCCCGGCCC
>NW_010973420.1:2739595-2739862 GCF_000737465.1 Haliaeetus leucocephalus
GGGACCGCAGCGTGAGGGAGGGGAAGGACGGGGCGGGAGGAGGAGGGCGCCGAGGGGCATGCAGAGGCGCGGGGGCACCTACCAGTCCGTGTGCGGCTCGTCGATGACCAGGAGCAGCTTGAACTTTCGGCCGGCGGCGGAGGAGACGGCGGAGGAGGGATCCACCAGACCGGCCGAGGCCGCCGTCTGCTTCACGGCGTTGGAGAGGGAGCTGAAGAAGCTGCTGCCCGTTGACTGCTGCTGCGGCGGCGGTGGCTGCTGCTGCTG
>NW_010973420.1:2739944-2740244 GCF_000737465.1 Haliaeetus leucocephalus
GGCGGCGGCTGCTGCGGCTCCGGCCGCTGCAGGTCGGTCATGTAGCCATTGGGCAGGTTGGCGATGAAGCTGCTGTCCGAGAGCCTGCGCCGCAGAAAGTTCATCATCTGGCCGGGCGAGAGAGACGGAGAGGGAGAGGGAGAGAGAGAGGCGACGCTCTGGCGAGGAGCGGGAGGCGGGCGCGGAGCCGGGCGCCGCGGCGGGGCTGTGCCGGTCCGCAGGCGGGCTCGGTCGCAGCCTCACTGCCGGCCGAGGCGGGAGGCGCTGCCTTCACCTCAGCGGCGCGGCCGGCGGCGGCGG
>NW_010973420.1:2740729-2763000 GCF_000737465.1 Haliaeetus leucocephalus
AAGAGGGAGAAAACGGCGGGGAAGAGCCCTGTGCCGGCTCACCGCACTCTGACTGCAACAGCCGCAGTTTAAAAAAACAACAATCTCCGGCCTGAGAATCGTTTGTTCGGCAGCTGCCCTCGGCGTAACCACGGCAGCGTTGCGAGGGGAGCGTTAGCAACAGCAGAGACCCGCGCAGAGCTCTGCTGCGGCTGCGGGAGGAGGCACAGGCAGTGCCACATTTACATCCTCCCAAATATTAATGAAGCCTCTTACTAACAAACAGCGGTGGTGGTATTTATTTTATAATTTAGAAAAAGAGTTTAATGAAGGCCAAGTGCTGTGCAGCATCAGGCAATTTTACATCGTCATGGAGACTTAGGGGTACGTTTTCATATCCAAAAAACTGTAGGCTTTCTTTAAGAGTAATTGGGATTCTCTTTCCCCCGAGAGAATTAACATTTTAACATAAAACACATAACTCAGCCTTTACTGTATGACATAGGCTTTTATCCAAGATAACACATAACTGCAAATCATTTCACAGTTCATCTCTACAGGCCGTACTGCATGTAACAGGTGGTCCAAGATACACACAGCAAATTCATGCAGCAATTTCTTTTAAAGTTAGAGATTTGATAAAGCTTTCCTGATGCTAACGCTTTCACAGTTTAAAGTTTACACATTCAAAGGTAGAACTGCATAGGATTCTTTAACGAATCACTGAATTTAGAAACATTCATATATTATGACAGAAAATTAAATAAAATATCAAGGCTACTAAAACATGCTTACATTTTAAACAGCATAGTCACACTGGGAGGGGGGGAAATGCTCACTCTGCCAAGCCATAATATAGGCCATGTACAGATAAAGCTTTCTGCATTAAGGGCACAGAAAGTTTAAACGAGCGGAACCATCCTGAGCTACTAACTGCAGTGAGAATGTCCCTGTCATTTAACCAATCTGTGGCCCATGCTGCCAGAGAAGTTGTAGAACTGCGCTTTTATCTAGATAAATTTAGGTCTAGTGGGATCTAGAGAGAATAATTTTCTCTCAGTACCGGTAAGAAATGTTGGGGCTATTCATATTTCTAAAAAGCTTGTACATAAGCGCAATAACACAAGTTAAATCATCTACAACACATGACATGGAAGTCACTTGTAGACAAGAGCTAGAACATTGCAGTTCACCATGGCAAGTGCACATGTACCATTTGCACTGATATTACATGTGCAAAAATAATAAAAGTCACAAGACTGAAGAATTGTTTCATTCCTCCTCACCTGAATAGTTGTATCAACAATCCCCCCCTTCCCTTCTCATCTAAAAAGCAGGAGGCCAAAGTAAAAAAAAGGAGACTGTTTATACTTTTCAAAAGTTGAGGTTTTATGCAATATAAACTCACTTCCCTGTAAAGAGATTACCAAAAAACACTCTTAACCAGTCTGATAGTGAAAAATTATATTTAGACTTTTTAAGAAGGGTGATTGTATAAAAACACCTGCCATTGGACAGACTGCTTCCTATACATACTCAGGAGCTGCTTGTTTTACTGGCAAAAATCAGTCTTGCAGAGCCAAATTAACCACAGCAGAATGAACTGTGTCACATTTTGCTGTGCACCTTAACAGAATTATTAACCAGCTCTCTATTACAGGGCTGAAATCTATCTTCAGTGTCAGCTGCGCTCTTTGTTATGAAGTCAAGATACATGTAGCAAATGGAAATTATAGGGAGCAATTCGAATGTCAGGATCCATTACTATAAAACAAAATAAAAAATGATTAAACAGAGTGGTTAGGCTGCTCAGATTTCAGCAATGCCAGATCTATCCCTGTTAACATATTTGTGTGGAAAACATCTGTTTTCTGATTGGTGAAATCGGATTCCTATCTGTAGTACTTTCTTGTACATTCTCAGTCCAGCCAAACAATTACTTATACGGACTGATTCTAATTGTAATCATGGCCAACAGACTCTCCGATATGGTTGCCCTTTATGGTTTCACAAACTAATAGAAGTTTGGGTAAGTAGCAGAAGCCTTGTTCACCTACCCTGTGCACTCAGAAGATATTATGGCTACACAAAATGCTAGAATAGAAGGTATTTCCTGGTTTATTCATTTTGAATGCACTGTCTCTTCACTATGAGCATCTTCTCAGAAATTTGTACTTGGGTTTTTTTGTAGGGGTTTTTTTTGTGTGTGGTTTTTGGTTTTTTTTAAACATCTTTACCTTACCACTATGCTGACTAAAATTGAAAAAAATATCGATCAATCATCCTCAAATGCTAGACTTCAGAATTTAAAAAAAAAAAAATCCCATAAAGTAACAATGTAACAACCTTATAAATTCAAAACTGCACTAAAGGCAACTGGCAACTGAATTTGGTCCAAGTCTCAAAGAACTTGGTCCCTAGTGCAGAACAAAAAAAAAAAAAAAAAAAAAAAAAAAAGCAGAGTTCTTCACATATCATTGTTGTTACTGTGAATGGAAGACTTTGGTAGAAGAGTATCAGAAGAATATTACAGGGAGCTTGCTAAATTTAATAGTACACAAAACTGTGCCTGAAAAAGAACAGCACTTTTTGTCCAACCTACTATTCATGATACTTCAACACCTCACGACACATTAGTGAGATAATTCAACATGATTACATCTATTAGGAAGTGAGACTACTGAATCGCTGGTATGTTAAATGACAAAAAGAGTCAACATCAAAGCAGAGATTACAATAGCAATTTTAAATCCAGTTTTGTTTCCTAACATTGAAATCACAATGCAAAAAAAAAAAAAAAAAAGATCAAATTACTGGGGATTCGTTGTGTTGGCAAACTGAAGAAACAAAGAAAAAGAAAGGATGAAGCATCCTAACTAGTACACCTCCACTTAGTTTCATTAGACAGCTTCACTGAATTCTCCCAGCACTCCTGCTGTTACAATGTCCCTAAAGCAAAAACATGTCAGCTTTCTATTTCTGATCTTCCTTGCATTTTGTTGTCCAAGGTGGCACAAGTACAGTTAAACCATATGAAGATATGACAGAAATAGGCACACCGGGAAGTAAATGCCTCAGTTATTGCTTTAGAAAGGACACAAAATTAGCTTGATCCTCCCTTCCCAAATCTAGGCTGTCACATTTTGATTTATGAACATTAACAGAGAACACAAATTAACCAGAATTGTCTTTTGTCGGATAGTCATTTAAACATCTAAGTTTTTATTACCTAGACCCTTCCCTTGGTATTAAGATAATTTTCTTCTGATATGCCTACCTATGTGTGTTTTGAATCATGTTTGAATTTGACTTCCAATTTACAGAAAGTTCACAAAAAAACGTAACTTGAAATAGTAACTGAAAATATTTGCAGGGTGCTATGCAAAATTGTTCAGTAAATATATTAAATAAAACACAGAGCACCCTTATGTTTTATGTCAGGTTAGTAAATATTTATCTGGCCTTTAGTAATTTCACATTTTATGAGCATACCAATTCAAACAGTTCTGTATTGGCAAGAAATACACTGTACTAATTCGTCTGGCATTCAGAGAGGACCCGGTGGCTGTAACACTATGTAAGGAGGTAGTAAAAAGCAACCTCCTCTGCTCCTGCCCCTGGAGAGCAGCTAAGAGCCACTCAAGCCTCTGTGCTCCCTAGACAAAAGCTTCTCGCCTGCCCCCAGCTACCCCAAAGGAAGGACATGAGGAAACGCTGTAATCTCCAAAGTGCTCAGTGACTGAACTGAACTAACTTGTGCCAATGTCAAAAGGTACATTTTGTCTCCTTGTCAGTACAAAAGCCAAAGACTCTGGCAGTATTTCCTTAAATTTGAAAACACATAGCATTCCTGAAAAGAAAATTATCTACTATATTATACATCCTCTGTGCTCAGCAGTCGATTAAATCTTATCAAAAAACCCATGACAATTTATGTAATAAATCATAATTTGAGACTAGACTTTTACCTTTGCAAGCTTTGAACATGGGTGAATTCATACTGCAGAAGAAGGCTTTTTAGTCTGATTAATAATGCTTGCCGAGATGAAAGAGTAAGTTAAAAAAAAAATTCTGTATGTGACATAAGAACAACCGGTAATAGAAACAGACAGGTTACAATCTATATGAGTGGTAACTGTAGGCCAAATAAATGATCACAGGAGATAAAAGTCTGTTAAAATAGTTTGCTGCTACTCCAAAATCTGAAGTTATAATAGCAGAAACAGTTATTTTTCCATTATCCTACTAATAAATATATCTGTTACCCGATTTTTTGGTTCAGTATATCCTGTGTTTTAAGGATCTTTAATTTTTTAATTTTTTTTTTAAATACATTGATACAAATACAAAGGAACTTCAAGCACTTTTTACCATGTAATTAAGGCTCAAATATGGCCAGCCTTACTCAATCTAAACTTTTTTAAAGGCTGAAGGCAATCTTGCAAATATTTCAGAACTCAAGCCACAAAAGTCTAAATAATTAAATTTTAAATACAATTTATAGCAAAAAAATTCAATAATTACACACGTGGACTGACAAATTGAATATACAAAGAAGAGGCATGTTTAATACATATCTTAAATTTATGTGATAGTATACATATATTAAAGTATATCTAAAATACTGTTTACTGGCATTGTATTTCTAGATGAATGCAACAGTAAATGTGGTATGCCTATATGACCTGCTATATTTCTTGTGTTTTCTATTCTGTTGGTTTTGAAACCATAGTCTTTATTATACTACTAGTCTCGGAAAAAGGTAGTTTATTTCTTTGCATCTCATTGAGAAGTGTTTCCTCTCACAATCCAGAAGATTGTTTCTATATCCATTTGTTTGCTGATTTCCTGTAATCTACAGCAGTCTCAACTAGCAAGACACATTTACTGTTTTGCAGATAAGTAAACACAGATCCTTCTAAACAAACTGTTTACAAACTACACATACTACCTAGGGATAACCCTATCAGCAAAACTTGGACATTTCTCACTGTTGAGAAGAACCACCACTATGAAAAGGAACGAACAGTAGATGTTATAAGTAACAAAAAAATAAGACTTACAGCCACAGAAATACACTGGAATTTGACCAAGACTGAAGAATAAACATATTTCTAAAAACCAGAAAAATATAAATTCCTCTCCCTACTACACTGCAATTTAGAACTTTACTTTCTTTGCTATATACAGAATAAAATTAACAAGGAACACTATACAAATGCTATAGAAAAAGTACAGAAGACAAAAAATGTTCATCTGGTATGAACAATGGAGCTGAAGGCTTAAGGTATACTAGATACACATATGCATACACTCAGAGCTACTGTGCTTACACAAGAATGGACTTTTTTTTGTCCCTCAAAACCAGAAGATTTTCCTAATCAGAGAAAACCCAACAATTATAAAGAAAATTTTCGTTCTCCAAATAAGAGGCTAAAGAGTATATGAATGTCCTCTGAAGATCAAAAAGCCTGCCAGCTAAATCATACATAAACTCAATTTAACAGATACAGAAGTGTTTTTAGTCTGTTTTTTAAGGCTTTTCTTCTGCAAATTTTTTATTTTTGTTATGAAATTTAGAGTGTAAATGTCCTACCATTCTGACTCATGTTCTAATTGATTGAATAGATAAATGTGAGATCAACAGCAACACAGTTATGTAGTGAAAAACAGACCCAGGACTGGCTTCTAATGAAAAATAATAAAGCACTGTAAATCACAATTCTAGATGAAATGCAGCAAATAAAATGTGGCATTTACATCCAATCTGGACTTCACAATAAAACTGTAATTTTCTTTTAAAATGACTTATCAAATGATTAAGACAAATGCACATTTACCTAATTAATTGGCTGCTTTCATTACCACAAATTAATTTTGAATACCATGTATGTGAAAACCTGGTAAGTCATTAATGTGCAACACGAGCAAAGAATTGAAAGGATGACAGCACATGAGCTAAATAATACAATTATGCTTTGTTATTAATTTTTTTCCTCAAATTAAAAGCCAGTAATATGCAATATGCATAGGATTCAAAAATTACCTTTCACCTCACCATTGTCAATGAATGCTGATCTATTTTATAAACTAAGACATTAAAAAAGTCAGCTGCAATATAAAGAATTAAAAGAAAACACAACTTTATAAGTAAAAGTTAAACAATACAAGTCTTACACATTATTGCATGTATGTTTACACATAGACACATATATATGTACAGATATAATTACATGCATTTTCACTATTTTAGAAGTTTGAGTATGCTGTATAGTTTTCTATACTGCAATATCAAAACCTCATACCTCAGTCCAGGAAGCAATAAAGTTAGGCAAAATGGTACAAAGTAATTACTCCAGTTACTGAGTTACATAAACTATGCCTTCAGAATGGCCTTTCCCAAACATTTCTTGAAGAATTGTGAATACAACAGAATTTGATGCAGTTTTCTAATAAGGCCAAGTGATGAAGCAAAAGCCATCCCACATTCCAATGTAAATGCATGCATACAGCATCTCTCAAATTGCCATATCCTAAAAGCTAAAAGACTGAAATATCCTTCAGATAAAAACGGGGAAAAAAACAACAAAAAAAATTACTTCAGGCTTACTTGGTTCACAGACCCTTTAGCTATCACTGTATTTCTCACTTTTACAGCAAAACTGGAACTTAGGATTAGCAATCAGCTGACTATATTCTGCTGGCAAAATACTATCATCCCTCCTTTGCCACACTGGAAGCCAGCTCAAAGTCTAGAGCCTCCTATTTGACATACACTTGTCTTTTAAAATTCACTTTCAAAACATGAAGGCCATATTTCTATGTAATACAAAAGAACACAGTATAACATATATCTTACTGACAAATACATGGTAATACTAGGACTTCAGCTGCAAGGTTGAGAATCAGAGATTCTCAGGAAAAGTGTGGAAATATGTACCTATGATTTCTATTCTTATTAAAGAAACAGTTTGTAGGAACAACTGTATTCAGAGGATAATTCAAAACTTCTGGCAAGTCTAATGTAGGAACACAAACTTCTCTCTGTCAGTCTTTATAGTTTAAGGCCTTAATATAGAAGAAAATTTTAGTCATTTACAGCAAAACTGCATTCTGACTTACTACCTTTAATACACTGTGTACAAAACAGTGCAGGCCTCAAAACTAACACAAGTACTCAGTTTTAGATTCTTTTTCAAATTACCAGATGTCAACATTTCAGTCACAAATAATCTCCTAGAAGACAAGTCACAAATACTAACTACATCATTGTTCATAAATCAAAACTAAATGAGTTGGGACTCCTAATTAAGGAAATACACTATAAATTCCATGATCAAGATAACAAAAGTTCATATTAAACCTGTGGTTTGATTTCTGTCCCTCAAATGTATATAAACTGCTTTTTAACCTGAATGCTCGTGGCTCTCATACCTTTGTACAACAGCACTGAAGATAACACGTTACTAAAACATTTTTTGACATTTTTTTTTTGAGCAGTTAAGAGTTATTAATTCCTAACAACTATTTTTAAAACACAGAGACTGAATGTGTGCCCATAAGCATTACAGAGATTCACATAACTTCAGTCATTCTCACTGTGATTAAAAGCAGCAAGCCCCATGTTTAAAGCTGTTAGGCCTCTTTTGTGTCACTTCTTGCAATGCTGCCAAATACACTATTATAATCTTTTTCAACATTCTACATAGGTTTTGTCACATCTCAGTTCATGGGTTTCTTCAGAAAATTACTTCTATTTTGTAGCTTGTAGTGAGTTTATATCATCCATTTGTTATGCAATGAAAATTATGCTTAAGAATTTTTAGCCTAGCAAGAGAGGAAAAAAAAAAAAAAAGAGGGCAAGTGATCTGAAAAATCTAAAGAATAAGTTTACTATAGTGTATTGTACTGTGAAACAGTTTGCCTTGTTGCTCATTAAAAATCATGTGAATTGGACAAACTACTGTTCAATGAACAGCCAAAAAAGATCCTCTTCTTTTTTCACAAATATGTAGAATTTACATGGATTCTCCTTTACAAAGATTTAGAAGCCTGAACATCCTTTTACATAACCGCAGAGTAAGGCCAAGTGAGAAAGGACACTTCTCTTGCATTGGAGTTGACTGTGTATAAGCTGATAACTTTGTGGTAAATTCTTGATTAATTCTGTCCAATAGAGCACACAATAAATAGTAGTCCAAGGTACTTGCTGTTATCAGGTAATTTTCATTTTGTGTTTAACCAGAGTAACTTTACTACTAAGAAAATTTAATATTGTAAAAATCATTCTGTAGCAAGTTCTGTATTGAGGGAAGCACTCTGTCATCATCTGTATAATGATCATTTATGCCCTGAAATAGTCTTATGGCCTACATCACTATAAAAACATGACCATCTAAAGAAGCACAGCTGCTTTAGTTGCCCCCTAATGAGAAAACCTTCTATTTCAGAGGTTCCTAATTTCACAAGACAATTGAGAAAAAGCTCTGTTCCAGTCCATACTTGCTGGACTCGTCATAAAGACTAAGCAATATTGCAGCACAATCTCAAGCATATGTTCTACTCTACTCTTGGATGTAGAAGCCACTAATAATCAGTTGGACATAAAATACATGTCTGAATGCTTTCTAAAAGCAAATCTTAATGATGTTCCTAGTTAAAAATATTTGAAAAGAGCTATACAAAATATGGATACCAAGCTACCTGTGTCCTGGTTTCAGCTGGGATAGAGTTAATTTTCTTCTTAGTAGCTGGTACAGCGTGTTTTGATTTAATGTGAGAATAATGTTGATAAAACACTGATAGTTTAGTTAGGCTAAGTGCTACTTAGCAACATGTTAAGGATTTTTCAGTTTCCCATGCTCTGCCAGCAAGCAGGTACACAAGAAACTGGGAGGGAGCACAGCCAGGACAGCTGACCCAAACTAGCCAAAGGGATATTCCATCCTATGGAACGTCATGCTCAGTACAGAAACTGTGGGAGTTGGCCAGGAGGGGCGGATTGCTGCTCAGCATCGGTCAGCAGGTGGTGAGCAATTGCATTGTGCATCACTTATATTTTCTTGGGCTTTATTTCTTTTTTTAATATTCCTTTTCATTACTATTATTATATTTTATTATTATTTACTGTAGTTATTAAACTGTTCTTATCTCAACCCACAAGTTTTACTTCTTTTTTTCAATTCTTCTCTCCATCCCACTGGGAGCAAGGAGGAGTGAGCAAGCAGCTGCATAGTGCTTAGTTGCTGGCTGGGGTTAAACCATGACAACCCAATATATTTTTGTATTGTCAAGAAGAATAGTGCATCACAGTGACACGTTTATATGATGCTGTGAATTGAACTCAAAGCAATGGTTGTTAATGTACTGTAACTACTCTTAAAACTGTCACATCAATTTTTAGATTTTATCTGTTTCATTAAGTGCTATACTCCTTTCAGAGACCATGAGTGAATGAAAACTGAAAGAAATCTCCTTTCCAATATGCTCTTTGAAATCAATAGGACTAAAAGAAGAAGGTGCAAGACAGAATAACATGTTTAGGTCTTTATCAAGATTTGAATGTCTTGGTAGCAAGTCAGGAAGACTTTCTAACTTCTAATACATTATAGCTATTTCATCATGCAGTTGCATTACACTAATCATATGTTTTAAATCACTCTAAGGGTAATTGCACTTTAAGCATTTGATTTCTTAGAACCATTTTGGGGTTTCGAGATTAATTCTTTTTCTTCTACAGAACTGAAACAGCAAGAGATAATCTCTGATGTTTGACACTGAGAAATGCTGTAAGACTTTTTTAAAAGTTATGTAATAATTCCCTTTTCCATCCTTTACAAAAGTGCTATGCTAAAATATTCTTATTCCTATTATTTTCAGTGTGAAATAAAAAAACTAATATAAAGTACATAAACTTTACGTTATATTGTTCCTGCTTACACAATATTTCTTTGCTTATAGGAATTAATATTAGAGCTTGTTTAAAGTAATATAATATATTATGGAACTCCCCAAACCTTACATATCTATAAGTTACACAATCAGCCATTGACCTTTGCTTGGTTGCAGTTCCTTCTAAGCTGTTCACTTTAATACCTTATATTTAGATTTGAACATAAAGCATTTTGCAATGGTCTCGGTTGAAAAACCTAACCACCTGCCTCTTCACAGAATAACTATTACAGCTTGTGAGTGAAAAATCAAACCAGAGCATGGAAGAAACAACTGAAATGTCATGAGATGGGGAATTAGAGTTGAGATAAGAACCCTTAAAGAGACTTTCTCTTAAAGCAAGATATTATATCTTATTCAAAATGCATTTAGCTGACTTATTTCACTGATGTTAGCTCTGATCCAGAAATGTGGGCATCACTCCAAGGGCATACCTCTTTCTCTGCCATCTGTTATGACAAGGAGAGACATTCAAGTTATACTCATTTCCCTCCCCCAGTAAATAAGTAAATAAATAATTTTGACAGCTGGCAGGACATTTTCCAGGAGAACATTGCAGTACGAGAGCTGCCTCCTCCCACAACAGCTGTTCTATGCTATAGCATACAAGGGAACTCATTGTGCAAACACGGGGGGATTACTCTACAGTAGGAATCCTAAAATGATAGTTAGTTGTGAGACAGCATCATTTTTGCCAACTATGAAAGCTATGGGGGAAATTTTTACTTCAATGCCTAAAATTTTATTTATAGAAAAATATTTAGTATTTGTCCTGTGTGCACAGCAATTTTAACTTTGCCAAGGACTCATGGTGCTTTCCATAAGCTGCTTCTTCACATACCAAAAATCCATGCATAAATATTAATGCTAAATAGAAGGCAACGAGAGCAACAGGAAAAGTCAGATGCCTACACTTTGCAAGAAATCTAGCTTTATCACAGAATTTGACAAAGGAGTTGAAATTACCTAGTTTTATGTGTAATTAAAATGAATTTTCTTTTGAGACTACATATTTTTTACAGAAAATCCTATGTTTTGGTTCCATATACAGGGAAAAGCTTCAAATTCAGGCAGAACAGTCAACAATTTAGATTAGCTGAGTCACTGTATTGTAGCAACAGTCCTCTCTCAGTAGGAAGTAAATAGATTAGCTAGCCTTGTCCAAGAGGTGAAAACATCACCATCAAGGATGATTAAAACCAGAATCCAAAAATCTTGCATCTTTAGTACCAAGGACATTCAGTTATATCTTTATAAACATAAACAGCATCTGCATAATAGAGCTGATTAACTGATGTGGATCAGTAAAGGTTAAGTCATAAAAATAGACTAGTTTCCTGCACACTGTAAGAGTTTCAGTCAATGCTGTATTTATGCAGTAAATTAACCCTTAAATTTGATGTGTCTATCTCAGGAATCCTTTACTGGGCTATTGTTTACAGCTCTCAGTTCATTAATGAGGTAGCACAGCCTTGCCTTTTATCCAGTAGTGAGTCTGAAGGCTCACAAATAGCTCTGATTATAGCCCTTAAAAAAAAAAAAAAAAAAAAAAAAGATTAATTTGGTTGTCCGAGTTATCTGGTTCGAGCAATAGCATCTTACAGCATACACGAAGCTTCTAAGATTTAATGTATTATTACAGGAGTGGTCATTCACTAGTAGTATTAAACAGTATTTGTGTTCCTTCAGCAGCTGCTTCTCTATGGTTTCTTCATGTTTTGTGAGAGAACTGGATCTCTGGCAATGTATTGTCTTTTCATATGCATTTATGATTCAGCTGCATCATTTTTAAGACTGAAGTGATCTTGTGTGTCAGCTGCAACGCATAGGGAGTACTTTGAATGCAGTTAAACACACAATACCTGCAATATCTCCCAGTCGAGTAGCTCTCTCTTGTATTAGATGGATGAGAAATTTCACAGAAGGGCCTCTTAAACAGTGTTCAGAGTTCTATAATTTTAAAGAATTTACCTCTGGTAAAAGTAAATAGCTAAGAGAAACAGATCTTTGTGTCCTGACTCATACTACGGTGAAGTGTTTCTCCTTTCCTCGCTCAGCCCATTAAAACCTGCATTTCCCTAAATTCCCAATTCATTTCCAGGGCTACATATCAAACACCAGTGAAGAGAATACAAATCCTAAACAACTATCTCACAGGGTTAAGAGGGTTAAACTGTGTAGGGCCTTTGGGAAGAAAAGTACCTAGATAGAAGGGCATATGCCAAGTGTCTCTTTTTTTTTTTTTTTTTTTTTTTTTTTTTAATTACTGTCCGCCATACTGACAGACACAACATGTATACACCAATCTGGGTTAGCAACACATTAGCATGCCACTGCACATGCAGTTTCTAGTTGTTCTTGAATCACAACTTTGCAAAGATTTATTGTAATTTGTTGGGGGAAGGGGATGACAATTACAAAACAACAGAAAATAAATTTTAACATTACTGTCACCCCCAAACGAAATCCAGTGGAGTGGAGCGGTCAGAGACGGGCTTGGTTCCATTGCCCACTCTATCACTGCTCCCCTATTGATCATTTGGGTTTGTATCCACATACATAAAATGTGAATACTAATGCTTACTATTTTTCACAGTACAACCCAATACTCTTGGAAGAAAAGCAAGTAAAGACTTAAAAAAAATATCACTGCCTTTACCATATAAAGTCATGTTTCGTCACTTGGCAAATCTTTATCAAGTCATAAAACAAATTTTTGGCAATGTTTTTGAATTCCAACAGAATAAAAGTTTTACTGAAAAATAGAAGACAAAGTTTCCTGTGAGTCTACTTCAGCTTGGTGACATGATGCAACCTAACACTTGAAAAGGCACCTACACTACAGTGGCAGCTTACATGAAAAGACATAATGCCACACAGGTACAGAAGATAGGAATACAGTATGATATACAGACAAACAAATTACAAGTCTGCAAGTTGGACATTCAGTCATTAATTAACATATAATTTGAACTACTAAATCTTTTCCTAAAACACTACAGAGATGAAAACACAATTCTTAAATTTATGTCAGAGAAGTGATTTTCAGATTCGTGATAAAATCTAATATGAGAGCATTCATTTTACAACAAAACTGATGAGTACAGATTGGATAGTTTTATGTTATTTTAAGACATGAGTGAAAAGCATTACCTGGGAGACAGAATACAGGTACACCTTAGTTGTATCCCAGAGTCCTGGAAAGTCCTGCTAGGTGTCAAGGCCATGAAGAACCCTGCAAGACATGAACACAATGAAAAAGATGTCAATAACTGTGCTTGAGTTTTCAGAAAATCAGAATCAACTGCTTATGAGGAAAAGTATTCCATCATTTCAATAGACATTACTCAGATCAGCCATGATAGCTTTCCTGTTAACATTACTAATAATTTATTTGTTTGGTTCATGAAGATAGATCCTTATCATGAAGGCAGAGAGAGAGATATGGACATGTCTTTACCAGGTTACTACACTTAATTGGGTTGAGCTTTCCACAGCTAGTAAATGCTGCATTCAACATAACTGCATTAATGCCTAGATTTTCAGTTATCTATTTTGTGTATTTCTCAAGATTGCAGTTCTGTTTTACTAAGCAGCTAAACTATCATAGCCAAAAGAGATGATATTTCCAGTATATCTACAAAACCACTAGTAGACTATCATTCGTAATATGATATTAATTGTGCTAGCTAGTAAACCAATTTAGGGCATAGGTGTCGTGGTTTAACCATAGCCAGCAACTAAGCACCACGCAGCCAGCTACTAGGATGACAATTAACTCTATCCCAGCTGAAACCAGGACAATAGGTCAGAAATATCCACTGAAATTCCTAACCAGATGGCTCAGTCATAGTGCTGCTGCTTGTTAAAAAGATAGTTTTGTTCACACTAGTGAACTAAATGAGAATGGCTGGGTTTGTTTTTTTGTTTTTTTCAAACATGGAAACAGGAGGATGATACTGAATTTTTGCATCTGGTGTTCACATACTTATAAATAGGAAACAGAAAAGCAAACATCAGTCTTTTCATTAAAATTCACCAATAAGGAAAGGAACAAATTAGCAGTCAGAGTGCCTAGCTCCAGTTGCAGGTTATTCCACATGGCTTTGTTTTTCAGTCTACCTTCACCAGGTGCCCCTCAACCATCCTTATTTGTCTGATCCATAGCTATTGTATTTTTGACACAGAGAGAAAGACAGTGGCAGAGAACGCCAAACCAATGTTCAAACAAGCGACTGTTGGGAGAGGTTTGATAATAAAGTAGAAGTGCAGTTAAAAGTTATTATCGAACTGATAATCCAAAACAACCATTATAAAAAATTTAGGAAATTTAAACAAATGCATTAACAACAAATGCAATAAGACAATTACAAATAATTCTTACAATAGATTTTACAATTTTAAAACATTACAAAGTTGACCTCAGTAATTGGTTTCCCGAGTATATCTGTTTGCACAAGGGGATAGGGGAAAAAACAAAAGACACAAACAAACAAAAAGCTTTTCATTCAGAAGCTTACTGACAGTTAAGGCAAAACTGATTTACTTAAAACTACCTTTAAGTGAATTTCTAATACATTTTGTATCCAAAAATGCCCAGTGAAAGAGGAAAAAAAATGCTCCAGATTGAAGAATTAATGACAGAGAAGCTGGAAACTAGAAGATCCTATATTTTAACTCTGTATTCTGATACTGCATTTCCCAGCTGGTGAGGTATATTAACATCTAAGTTAGGCCTGTACTGTGGGCTCAATAGGAAAAGAGAAGCAGTCCTGTGGATCTATGAAACGGGGATAAAAGGAGCAACAGGAAAGAAGAAAGGACAAACAATAATCTAACTGCAGAAATCCAGGGATATGCAAAAGAGCAAAAAGCCCAGGAAGGTAGCACTGGGGGCGAGGGCTGACAAAGAAAACAATTGAACAGTCATGGTGGCACAGACCATGGGGATGGTTCATAAAGATTTGGGAGTTGCTGCTTTAGTGTATGTGTGCACATGTCCGTGCATATTCTTCTCCACTGGTTTCTGAGTGGACATTTCAGTCATTATAAAGTGATCATTAAAGTGTGACTTGTACGCTTTGAAGCAAGAGAGTAACTTCAGGCATCTTAGTTCTGTTTGAAAATTCAAAATCCTAACAAAAACCAACCAAAATTGTGACCTTCTTTTCCAGAAGTTCTCTAGTTCTTGGCTAGTAACAGACCACTTCTTGGTGACTGTAACCAAAGGAAATACCTGCCAGCCCTGTCAATCAGTTTGCATCCAAAAAGTTGTGGTTAGTTTCTAAATTTGTAGCTCCATTCTTCAGTGCTGACAAAACTTGACTTCTCATTAACCAGGCTGATGCAAACATAGCCAAGATTGCCTTCCCACCACAGAAGAACTGTAGCAAGTTTTCAGTTTAATTCTACAGACAGACAACAGTATGAACAATTAAAATTCTGAAAGTATAAAAATAAAAATTTTATAAAATTAAGGTTTTTTTAAATGACAGCAGCTAAACAAAGTGAAATAGAGGAAACTCTTCAGTCATTCAAGACAGAATGCCTACAGACGTACTCTAAGAAATGTATGAGTACTCTTTATTAAGCTGCTTTAATAAAAAAAGCATTTAAAAAATCTAACACAATAAAATTATAATTAGTGAAGCATTTCTGAATTAAAAGGCTATTATAAAGGAGATAAAGACAGTCGGAACAAGACCATTCTCCAGCATTTTCTAAACGCAAAGGATACACAAATCCTACTTGATACTTTCTAGACTTGTCCTGTCCTTGCTTGGTGAACTTAAAACTCTGCCTCAGTTTCAGTATACTTTCACATCCGTTTCATGCCTAACACAGAAGAAACACTGATAGGATTTAATGGAAACTTCCATTTAAACAATCATTTTACCTTGCTTGCTTAGTTACTCAATGTGGGAAGGCGATACATAGAGAAAAACAGCAGTTTTATAATACATGACTTTTTGCCTTTCATTCACCGTTAAATCAACCTTGTCACCTGCACATATTGTGCATGAAGAGGCCATTTCCAAAAAAGAGCAGAATATTTTGTTAGAAGTTTTGCCTCATTTTTTTCTGACTATTGAATTGCTACTGATGTGTTAAACAGGCTAACTTACTAGATTTAAACTGAAGTCTTCACAGGTTTCTCCAGTCATACAGCTTAACTTATGGAAGAAACACATTAAAACCTGCTCCAGTTTGCTTCATTAATATGAAAGCAGGAGTGGGTCCTGTGACAATGGTTCCATATGTATTAAAGAGAATTTAAGAGATAATGAAATAAAACATGCTTGGTAGAAACATGCAGACTGACAGAATATTACTAGGTCAGTCACAGAGGTTTAGTGGCAGTTAATAGAAAAAAAAAGCCTCAAGGTTGCAGCAAAATCTTACTGCAATTAAGCTGCGCATTTTGAAAGCCAATCCCTGCAAAACAGTAGCATGTCTTGAGAGATGGATTTAACTTAACTAGATATTGATAAATGAATGTATTTGAAAGCAGAACATTTCTGAAATGTTGTAGAAACATGTTGGACATTACTATTTGTGTGAACACATAATGAGATTTGCTACTGTGTCTGCTTTGCATCTTACTTGCTGCCATGTGCTGGTCTTGCTCTCCTCTTATATGTTATCATTAAGAAAGCAAAATATCTGGGAAAATTATTAGTTCTGAAATACCTTTAATTATAGCCTGCAGATACTAGCATAATAAAAGTCATCAAATAGATTATTGGTATAACCAGTTAAATTAACCTTGTCACAAACAAGGATAAGCCACTTTAAAAAATATATATTCTGTAAGAAAATTAGTTTTCATACTTTCAGTGACCAGAAGATTCCAGAAGCTTATTTTCAAGCAAAAATAGAAACAAAAGAAGTTGAACTTAAATATCAAGAATGAATTTTACATAGAAAATCTAATCAAAAGGGGGGGGGGGGGGGAAGGGCACTTTTTTTTTTCCCTAGGAAACTCACTATTACACTTGGTTCAAATCTCCCAGCTTCTGTTCTTAACCTACCAGTCCTGCTGAAAACCTTTTTCTACTTCTGGCAACATATTCCATTAGCAAATCTCAGTCTGAAGGCAGACTGGAAAGTTCTACAACGTTCCAGTGCTGTTTATCTTCTGATGTTGTAGAAATGCACCTTCAGATAAGATTTGGGATTGCAAACACACATCCTGCCAGCTGTTATAAAAACAGCAGAACAAAAAAATGTATTATTAGAAATAACATTAATAAGAGAGCCAGGGGGATTTCATGGACATACTAAGCTGATTTAGGTTGAAGAGATTTGGTTCAAAGGAAAATTCTAATATTTCATAAATGAAGTATGAAGTACTTGGTGGAGTATTTTAACATGACAACAACAACAACTTTGTCCTGAATAATAAGCTGATAGGTGATGGGAATGTGATGCCTCTAGTTGCACTGCAGTATGAGTCACTAGCTGAGATAAAGGAACAGAATAGAACCCCAGCAATACTGCTAAAAGCTGTAACATACTTAAAGTATGCCTACTCCAGTGATGCAGTGAGAATGATACTTTCCTCAGCGGCTGAATTTTCAGCGTAATGAAATCTTCAACTGTGTAGTCAGCACCTAGTCTGTTCTCTTTCTGAAAAGCCAAAGGAGCTATACAGTAAAAAGGCTGTAAAATCTATATTCCATGCCTTTGTCTATCATTTTCAGGCATGTTTATGGAATTTCACATCAGCTCTTATATAGGAAAACCTTTAGAAGACAGTGGGTTTGCAGAGACATATGTAAATAATGCATAAGCATAATTATAAAACAATGAGATAGGCGAGAGGCTTAAATTGCATTGCACAGCATGTAAAAGTGCACACTATGGAAAGAAGTCCCAGTGAAGATGTGACTGCTGGACTGTTTTAACACCTCATCCATTTCATTATAAGCTATGGATATTGCATACATCTCAGGCAAACACAATCTCAAGATGGATGAGAAGGGGAAACCAGCTCCCCGCTAATCTTCATAGCGGGTCAAAAGATGACAGGACCTTTCAGTGCCCCATCACTTCAAGTGCTGTGTGAGGGTATGCGTATAACCCAAGGTTTCATATAGACAGGGGTTTATACTTCTAACTGCTGTGCAGCACCAAAAATTGTTCATGATTTCCCACACCTTGTACATACAGACAGGGAGGGCTGAGAAAAGCTGCAACAGAGTAGAGAATAAACAAATGCCCTCAGTGAACTAGAGACAGCAGACAGCCCCATAATGCCAAATGGCTCATGTACAGAATATTTTTTCAGTAACTGTATTTGAAGGCATGATAACATTTGTTCATCAGATTGTCCCATATTTATGACAGACAGTTATGAGATTGCACACCAAGTCACGGTTGTTCCAAATACCTAAGGATTTTTCAAGATGTAGGTGCCTGAGTCAGTAAGACTCATAACTGCATCCTTAAAGTGAAAACTTCTTTAAAGACTTTGCTCAATCAGTCATTCCTCTCACTGTCTTCCACGATAGGTCCAAAATAACTAAGTGGCCTTATTTCTGTTGGATGTATAATATGCTAAAAGAAAAGTCACTGAAATAAATGAGGCATTGAGACCTCAATTAAAGATAGACCTTGTAAATTAGCATTCACTTTTGGTATGTAATCTTTGTGAAAAAAGTTCATGGAAATAGTTTTCAAACAAATGGACGTTTTTAATATCATTAAATACTTCACAGTTCATTTTCATATTTTCATTTGATCTTTCAGAAAGCATTGTTTTAATTATTTTAATTTCCTGTATTCTTCCACGTCAACTTAATTCTAGCCTTTCAGAGCTTTTTATTCTGATTTTTCTTTTCATAATTTTGTTCCAGTGAAAATAAGCAAAGTTTTGAAACATTAACAACTATCTTTGTAATATCTATCCTGTTTATTTGTATCCCATCTATATTTTCAATATTTTACGGCTACAGAAATGATACTCCTCAATTAAAAAAGAAAAGCGCTGACAATTTTACTTGCAAGTATAATGAAAGCAATCTACGCTCAAGGCCTAAAGGCAGCTATAGCCTACAGGTATTTTGCTTGAGTGACTTAGCTGAGGATGGTTTAAATCAATTTATTTTAAGCTTTAGTAATATAAATTAAAAGTTTTGTAATCACAACCAAGTAAACCTGCACACTCTCTACAGTCATGTCCTTCTTTCCCTGCCATCAAGACAAGTGAGATGAAATGACGTATCTCTAAAAATTTCATAATTTTTTTTCAACTCTGCTAGTGTAAGAGGAAACTGTAGAGAATGCAGAACTGAATTGAGCAAATCAGGCAAAAACTTCATTTTAGATGCAATAAACCATTCCGGCTGATATTGAATCCTTATGTTCTTACAGTCAGATTTTTTTTTTTTTTTTTAAATATTTGAGCTTTGATTCAAAATCAGATTCAGTACTGACACTTATCTAAGAGCATCCTTCAATTCAGGATAGCCAGAAAGGAGTGTTAAAAAACAAAAAACAAAACAACAACAAACAAACAAAAAAACAAAAAAACAAAAACCAAAAAAAGAAATCACCACCCACAACAGATCTTCAGTCCCTAACATAACACATTAACTTCTCATAGAACCTGCCCCCTTTTTAATATACCTGGGATATCCATCATCATGCTGCCCACCAAAGCATAAAACATTTGTGACCTCAGTAGTCAGTCTTTGCACCCCCCCCATCAACTTACCCCCAAAAGGGATTAATTCTATCTTTTCACAACTTCTTAGAACTCCCCTTAGAGAAATTCTAGTCTAATTGCATTATTTCACTCTCTTTTTATGGCTCTCCTGTTAGAACTCCAATGTGAGTGCTTCATTAAACAAACTGATTTTAAAATAGGTGTTCTAAAGCAGGTATAAAATATTTATCCAGGACTTAAGCAAAGAAGGAAGGCTTTGCTCCATTGAAGATTTGTAGAAATAAAGCTGTACTTAAAAAACAGTTTGGAAAGTTTTGTCAGGTAGACATTTCCTTATTCCATCATTGAACATTAGTGCCAGGGGAGAAAAACCCAGGGGAGTTATTGACACTCAGATTGTTCAATACTATGAATATGCAAAAATAGGACCTAGTAACATAGATGTATGTAAGGTGGGGGGAGGGAGGGACGACACACAACACATTTGAACACATTTAAGTTTAAAAAAAAACAAAACAAAAAACCAAAAAAACCAAAACAAAACCCAAACCACCCAACCCAAAAACCTGCACATTTTCTCCCTTATCAGATTCTGCAGATAATACATATAATATGCCAGAAATACTGCTGAAGAAATCTACAGCGATAGGCAGACTATATTTCGCTAAAAGAATTGTCTGAAACGCATTCTATATTCAGCCCAGAAGACGGTGACGCAAATATAATGTCAGCAGGTGCACTATCACTGGAATGTCATACACTATTTCTCATAATCATGTTGTAAAAATAAATACTTAAGATAGGTTTGAACAATTGAAACCTAGACAGCTTATTCTTGAGAGAGTACCAAATATGAACCACCAACTGCCTTCTTTAAGGCAAAGAACATCCTGGATTCATTCCGTTGGGATTTTTCCCCTATTTTAAGTGAAGGAAAACTATGTAAGTTTATCTCAGGAAACGAGAAACAGGCACTTATTGCTATGCATGTGTTTAGTCTCACTAAATGGATTTTATACTCATTTGTTATTTAGCTTTATCATTAAGGTTTCATGACTGTAAATGTTATCCTTCTGTGAACGGTCTCATGACCTTATGCTGAATCTTTTGTAACACACTGATTTTCATAGTCCTGGGTGGAGGGTTTTTGTTGGTTTTGTTTTTTTTTAATCAAATTAACATTTCAAGCATTTCAATTAATTGCTTAAATTAATCATTCATATTTTGGTTGAAATAAAGGATTAATTTAATGATAGTTTTACTATAGGTAATTCTTTTCATCCAATTAGGCTTTAATAGAGAATGACTTAGTATTAATCAGTATTTTGAAATACTGAATTACTGTCTTCACCAAAATGGCTAACAAAGAAACTCTATTTTAAAGTCACATCCAAGCACAGACAGAAGAGGAGTGAGTGATACAAACATACTTTATTCACATCCCACACCTTTCGGCTTGCAGGAGGTCATTTAAATAAAACAGCACATCTCAAATAATTTCCGCTTGAAGCAGATCTATGAAGTGAAATGGCTGAAAGGGACTCAGATAAGCTTTTAAATTTTGGGTTTGGGTGGTGGTTGTTTTTTGGTTGGGTTTTTTTTTTTCATAAATATGATCATCACAGAACAAAACATACCAGTTCACATTAGCCCAAACGTAAATTAGCTTCTGTAAGTCATTTATTACAAATGGAACAGATTTAGTGGCTCTTAAGTATAGTTATTAAATACTTTTTTTTTTTTTTTTAAATCAGCCTTCATTTCAATTTGCAGGTATTGACTAATACTTACAAATTGATATTGTCTCTTCCTGGTGTCATGATATAAGGCAATGAACAAGATTCATATCCTTACATAAAAATAAAAACTAAAAAATAGAATTTAAATGAAAGCATAGTGTTTTCAAGGCTGAAGTCCAGCAAAGCACTTAAACCCACATACACATTCTCAATTAACTCAATGAAACTACCCCTGTGCCTTAAGCGCTTTGCTGGATCAAGGCCATCTAGAAGATGATTTCTGCCCCTAGGATTGTTCAGAAAAGTCTGTATAGCTCTCGAGTCTCTGCTCTGTAAATATTTAATTTCTATTAAATCCTATGCATATCTACCAGTTTCACTCCCGATCTATTTCGTAACAGTTTTCCTCTCCAGAAGCGTTTAACATGTAAAGTTTATTCATAAATAAGGCCAAATAAAATACACAGTCAGCTGGTGTAACTCAGCAAAGGTGCACGGAGCCGTGAGTCGGCCTCTGACCCTGACAGCTGCGAGAGCAGCGACTGACTGACTGAGAGCCAAAGGAGAAGAGATGGGCTGGGGAAGACTGGGAGAACTTAGAACGTGAAAGCATCGACAAACCAGCACAGCCCCATCCTTCATTTTGGTAGAGACCGTGAGAGAAGGAAAGCATGACTTCGGAAGAATTAGAAATAACATCTGTTTCTCCTTTATCTATGAAAGCCGTAAATACTCTCTCTCACCACAGACGGCTGGGCCATGTGCAGCTCAGAGCACTTTGTGGAGAAGCCATTAACAGCCGCGGGGGAGGTGGGCGAAACGGCAAACCAGAGAGAGGCGGACAGACACCGAGATCTGATGATGCAATACGTAGCTTCGACACGTAGCAGAAAAGCCGGGAAACACCTCCGCGTTCTCCGAAGCCGGCCGAC
>NW_010973420.1:2763010-2802164 GCF_000737465.1 Haliaeetus leucocephalus
CGGCTGCAACCGGCGCGGGGCGGCTCTGCCCGAGGGAGGCGCGAAGGAGGCGGCAGCGGCGCGTGCCGTCCTGTCAGCGAGGGGCCTCTGCGGGCGAGATGGCTACCTCAAAAAAGTGAGGGGGGTGGATGCCCTGGTGTGAGAGAAGTATGGGAAACAATGTTTAGGTCTCGCTTCCGATGCCTTTCTGGAGTAATCTCAGGGGAGCCCAACATCAGCCTGTAACAAGGATGGCTGTTCGCATGAGGGTAGATAGCAAGGGCAGGCTAATAAATCCCTCAAGCCGTTTTAGCAGTTGGCTGGGATGATTTTGAGGGAAGTTACAAATTATTTGGGATCCTTCAAAGATGACAAGTTAGAAGTCAATACGGGACATGAAAAACCGAGGTCTCTGTTTTGAGCTTGTAAAACATCCAATCACAGAAGCTTCAGGATACTTACACCACGAGCTGTATTTGAAAATAATGCGGTTTACTCTTAGAAAACACAAACTGTATGAATGACATCTCTGTGAGTGAAAGCCCTCAAAAATACTTTATTTCTGAGGGGGAATGGGAAAATACTTGAGAACTGTGATAAAGGTGCTCATCCGTCCTTCCCCCACACCTCTACACAATGAATTTATGAAATGGAAAAGAAATATGGAGGGTTTGCCATAGGGAAACAACAACTACCAGTGCCTTTCCTTTCTAAAATTCTCTTAAACTTGACAACTATGAGTTGATGTCAAGCTACTAGAAAGAATGTTTCCCAGTTAGTCTCAGTAAATCAATCAATTTCTTCGTGAAAAGCGAAGAAAGATCTTGAGTAGTTCTTCAGTTGCACAACACAGAAAAACAGAGCTTAACTAGGGAAATCAGTGCAGTCAGAGTATAGTAAAGGGATGGTAAAAGAAAAATTTAGAAAAAACAGTAAAGTTCCAAAGGCAACATTAATAATAAATTCATACTTTTGTAATTGCATAACAAGCCTACCCAAATCACTCAAGTGCTTCAAGTATTAATTAAGCAATACAGTATCCCTGGGAGGAGAAACTGATACCCATTTCACTGAGGCACCAAGAGGTTAAAGCATGATTATGCTCTGGATTTTCATTTTGCTGTCTTCCTGGTAGTCTGGGAAATTATACTTTAATAACCTCTAATGGCTTTGCATGGCCTCGTTCAAAATTGATAGACACACTAATTTTAAAACACAGTGTACTTACTACAAATTCAGTGGATTATTGATGTAGTAATGCAGCTGAATTTAACTGTTTGCTTCCATCATGAGTCAAATTCAGTTTCTTCTTATTTTTTCCAAGATTTTGAATTGTCGTAATGAGCAAGATTTTGCATTTCTTATCAAATAAAAGGTTACCGTCAAAGTACTTCGGTAGGAAGAGATCCACATGTGTGCATCACGTGATATAAAAAGCACCAACTGAAACAAAACGTCTGTAGAAGGAAGTTATGAATCACAAAACTATTAGATTCAACGAGAGACAGCAGGCTGAGAGAGTTAACCTCTCTCTGTTCTGTATTCAGCTCACCTTCCATCGTCCATCACCCTACTCCCATCCTCTGCTCTCAGACCCTGCTAATAGCGTCCCAGACTTCACCCTGATTCCCTCCTCCCATTAACATTAGTCAGCGCAGTGCGGGGCAGCATGACACAGTAATTGGCAGAGTCACGGCTATTTTGGTTAGGATCTCATCCTCTGTACAGCTTTTCCTGCAAATCCTATTTCTTGACTTCAACTTTGATGTTATTTTAATCCTGTCCAAGCATGCATATTAAACACAAACCGCTCTCCCTTGAGTCTGCATACACAGCTCACCACTCAGCTGTGTTACTGCAACAGACCTTCTCCTGTTCCATGTATTTAGGATCTTCCTCATTTGTCATTTATACTTCAACTTCTCTGTCCCAATCCACCAGATACTGTGAAATGTGAACAACTTTCATTCCATACTGGTAGTTACCTCTCCCTCCAGTTGCTCTATGCAGTTTCTTCTTTCAGAGGCTTTCTCTTTCTTTGACTATTTGCAAGACTAGGCTGTTAAGCATATCCTCTCATTTTGTTTAGGTTTGTTTGTCATCCTCTCTCCCATTCTTAATATTTAGTTTCCTCAGCGCTAATTTCCAGAACAATTAGTGTCTACCTATCTGACAACCTTCTCTCTGTGTCAAAACACACAGCTTCTTCACCCTATCCTTTCAGTAGTAGCGTTCAAGTGTATTCAGAACATCAAATTTCTCAGTCTATGATACTGTTAAACAGCCCACACCTGAAAGTGTGCATTCTGAAGCGAAGGAACCAACACATTGCCAAACTTTGCATCCATGCTCCTAATCCCCAGAGAAAACAAAGGCTACATCAAAATTCATCATGAGTTTGTTGACTTTCCATTCAGCCTGCCATTGCCTTCTGCGACCATACTTGTCCTGTTTCCTATTTAAACCTGGCATCAATATCCCCCACCACATGTTGCCTCATAAAGGACTCCTCTCATATAGCTTCTTTAAGGAGACAGCACTTGACAAAGTGTCCTTCCACCTCTATGCTGTTAACCCTAATCTTCACCATGTTACACAACATATGTTGTAGGAAATTTTCTAAATATTACTAGGCTTTACTACATATACAGATTTGTGCTAGTAAACTGTTTTCTGTCTCCCACTTTCACTAACAATGCTACAAGCAAGTGGGGTTATAAACAGCGGGGTTTAGGGCTTTTGACCCTAAATCTATCTTGCAGTCAAACTAAATAGGTCCAAACCTGAACACTAGCACTTCCTTCATTTTCTTTCCATTTTCAAACATCCCCTTAAGCTTATTCCCACAACACCTGTAAAACAATTTTATAACTGTTTCTCACATGAAGTACACGAACAGAAATTTAAAGGACTTAAAAATTACCTCAAAAAGTCTGCATTGGAATAAGTCTGAAAAACTTTCATCTCCCACAGATAGAGTCCCTTTCATCATTCATGGTCCTTTAGGGACCTGTGGTTCAAAATCTGACTGCAAAATTCCTTTTTGGGTTTGTTTTTTTTTTTTTTCAGTGGTATCTTTAAACTGCATTCGTTTATCATATACACTATACTTTGCTATGTAAGAAAGTATAATTATGTTTGTGTCTCCCAATATGCTCTTTCCAACTAAGACTTGTTATGTGATAATTGTGTTCTGTGTGTGGATAATCATATTAAGCTTCACCAGAGCTCTTGGCTTATTAAAAGCACCTGCCTGGAGATGATCCCAGCACCAGTCTGGAGAGGAGGTTGGTGGTAGGCCCACACTTAGCTCCTGAAAGCAGGCTCAGGCCCTCATCGCTGCAGAGTGGGAAGGGAGGAATGAGACACCACTGAACTATGGTGGTGCCATGAAATGCCTGGGGCTATGGGAGGCTTTGCAGTAGCCCGGGATGGGAATGGGATCGTTTCCCTCATCTGTGTTCCTTACATGAACCATGCCATCATTAATGCCCTGAAGAATGGTTTTTCCAGGTAGTTCCTGAAGCCTGAAAACAATGTCCCAACCAGCAAAGCACTGCTGTCACCGTTCTGCAGGCTTGGCAGGCAGGCACAAAGCCTGCATGGTCACACAGAGATACCTCAGTAAATGCCAGGTAAAGCAACCATTCAAACCCTCTTCACATTCACATCAAGGGACTGAAGTGGGATGTACAAAGGCTCTGGGTTACCAGGAGCTGGATTTACCTCAGCAGTGAATGAACGCACCATGGAGGAAGGTCAGCAGCACAGCCCCCCAGCCCCAGTGTACAACACTGTGTACATAGATGAGGGGATAGAGATGATCACTAGCTTAAGCAGCTTACAGTTTAGTTGAGGCATCAGCAGCACACCCTGTGTTAAAACTTCACATTAAGTTTTTAAATGCTAGCACTTGTATGTTACAGGCAAGTCTGAATTAATGGCAAAAATTCTACTTAAACAGAAAGTTAAGTGCCTTGATCCTGTATTCTGATTTACACATGCAGATAGAATCATAGAATCATTTAGGTTGGACAAGACCTTCAAGATCATCAAGTCCAACCATCATCCGTGCCCACTAAACCATGTCCTGAAGTACCCCATCTACTCGCTTTTTGAATACCTCCAGGGATGGTGACTCAACCACTTCCCTGGGCAGCCTATTCCACTCTCTGACAACCCTCTCAGTAAAGAAATTTTTCCTAATATCTAATCTAAATCTCCCTTACCACAACTTGAGGCCATTGCCTCTCGTCCTACCTCCAGCCACTTGACAGAAGAGACCAGCACCCACCTCACTACACCCCCCCTTTCAGGTAGCTGCAAAGAGCTATATAACATCTCCCCTCAGCCTCCTCTTCTCTAGACTAAACAGCCCCAGCTCTCTCAGCTGCTCCTCATAAGACTTGTGCTCCAGATAAACATACCAAAACAGGATCCTGGTGAAGACAACAGCACTTTGTTGGAAGTCATGTGGGTAAGAGTACAGAGCTGGACCCATAGCTTCTCTCTACAAAAACAGGGTTTCAAAAACATTTTGAGCATTACTAAAATAACATAATGAGAATGAGGAGGCTGAAAGGTACTTATTCCCACTGAAACCTTCACTGCTTAATTCTTAAAAGTATTGGTGTTAGTATCCAAACTATGGGAAAGCAATTTCACTCAGGGCAAGAATGTTTTTTGTTGCTTAGTTACCCTACTTTTTATTCTAAGAGAAAACTCATTGCATTGTTACATAAGCAGCAGTGTTACATCCATCCTGAGAAAAACAGTATAAAAACCTGCCTTACTGATAGGAGGAGCTCACTGAATAGATTTACATAAAGAGCATTGAGTTTGTTCAGATTTTTTTCTTTTGCACACAGCTTTGCTCCAGATGGTCTGAAAATGCTCTAGATGTAAATGCTACAGCAAAATATGCTAGCAGTAGAAAAGACGATGGAACCTCAGAAAATTCTTTGGTCTGTTCTGCAAGCATAAGATAGATTAAAATGCAAAGAGTTAGGTGTATCCTACCCCAAATGCTCCCTGCTCACCAGCAGCAACTTTCTTTCAGTCCCACTGTTGCCTGTTAATAAAAATAGAACAAAACAACAACAAAAAAAACCCCAACAGTGAGTCAATGTCATTAAAAAAACAAGTCTTTCTCACTTTGTCTTTTCCGGTAAGATAAACCACACATTGCAAATTAAACGGCTGCTTAATTGTCAGTTTAGAAGTTCTGTACACAAAACAACATATAAAAGTTTTTTATCTTTCTAATTAAATGCAGGGAATCAAATGCACAGGAGCTTTGAGGGAAGAGAAGAGCAAGGACCAATGAACACATTTAGAAGCTTGGTATTCTTCCTGCCAGGTATCAGTATAGTTCTAGATCAACATAAAGCCTGTTATGCAATGCTATTGTAGTATAATCCCATTCACTACTTAGCTTACTTTACCTTCAGCATCTTCTCTGTAAACTTCCTGACTTTGAAGGAGAAACAGAGTTAAACAATACCAAGAAAGGTTGTTCTTGTATATCCAACATGGTCAGGAAGGAATACCAGAAATACGTAAAGGAAACTATTTTCATTCAAGTAGAATCTTTGGATTTTAATAATGTGAAGGGAAGGGAATTCCGCTTTACCATGTGACCACTAGAGATCCATTACAGTCCTAACTTTGGACATACTGCATATTCAAAGTTGAGTCTACAACCAGCCTGAATAGTGGCATAAAATTACACAGGGGTATCAGATTTCAACATACAGAGTTTTCTTCCCAAGTCCGAGAAGTTAGTTTCCTGTATAAGACACATTTTACTTAACTACAAGTAAAGTAACATCAAAATGAAGTAAAATCCTGACTAATTTTAGAAGTGACAAGTGAAACCTGTAAAACACAAACCCCACATTTTTCTATTCTATTATATTCTTCTCTAAAATTGACTTTATGACTTCTTCAGATCATTAATGAAGTCTTCAAAAATTAGCATCTTATCAAGGAAATGCCATAGCAGTCTTACTATTAAGAATCAAAGACTAGCATATCTGGTAGAGTAGCTAACTTACATTGAAGTTCTTACAATTTTTTAAACATGCTGATTTTCTAAACTAGAGTGGGGTTTTTTGGTCTTGAAAGATTATGTGACAGCAGATAAAGTGGAAGTCCAGATACAGTGGGGTAAGGAAGACTCAGAGCAGCAGAAATCATTCAAGTATTCCTAAGGGGAAAACTAATAGTTAATCTTTATTAAGATATTGTCTTTTTTGTTACCTATGTAGGACACTTCTAAAACAACACGTCAGATATGATGAAATATGAGACAAAATAGTTTTGTCAACTATTCTACAGAAAAGATCTTCTAACTCGGAAGATGTTGAATTATCACAAGTGAAACTTGATGTTGCTAGGAATCACCTCTCTACTTAGGCTTTCAGTTTGCTAATCTGTGCACATTATTTGTCACATTTCCTTTTTACCGTTTTACAAACTGTTCTGTATTTATTGAGGGAACTTTAATTGCATATTTTACTTCAGTACATTGAATATGGCTATTAACCCAAATGAGATTTGTGTTGGTAGAAAAACAAAGTAAGAAACTGGCATCTTAGTGCTAGCAGTGAAATGATAGCAAATCCAAAAGCAGTTTAGTTTTTTATTTTTAACAGACAAGCTCTCTACCAGTGACTTCTATTTTTAACCTATTCTTAAAAGGTTAGATGAACCTCAAAGACACACATATTTACCTAACTATACACAAAAGCTGCAAGTACTACAAATTAATGCTGCACAATATCAGTATTATCAAAGGCTAACCACGCAAGAATCACACTTCTGGTCAATCTATATTTTAAGTGATTATTATTTAGTTTCTAGGAACAAAAAACAGATATTGTATTTGGCTGATTCTGCAAGCCTTTACTGTATGGCTTCCCAGGATGAAAACCGAGGACACCATAGTAAAGAAGGCAAGGTAGCTGAGATAACTGTGAGTAAATATTCAGATCTTAATACGTGTGTCAGACAGGAAACAAGTATTCTCAAAAGGAACAGCATACATAATGTTTGAGCGTTCTCTTGAAGGCTAATAATGGTACTTTAATTTTCTCTAAGCCAGAGGCAATATGACTTTAGTAAATGTTGCACTAAGCAAAAAGCTCACTATTGCTATTCTGGTTTTCCTTGTAGGCATGTTCTGTGACCACTGCTTATCACCATTCAGTATGTGTCTCCATCAGTTTAGCATTGCACTTAAAGAATCACAGCTTCCATTTATTATTTTGAACGTTTCTCACATTCATTAATAAAAGATGATCTAGCAGAATATTGTTTTGTAGGGAATTAGAAAGACTGAGTCATGACAGGTTTTATAAAGAAGAGATGGCCCTGATGGATAACAGTCATTTCACAGTAGTATGAAGCATGTTGTACAGGTGCACTTTTGCTCACAACAGGGAAAAGCACTAAAGTATTTGGAGTTTAGTCAGTGAAATAAAGAATAACTATTAATAGCATTGCTACCTTGGTAGCTGGCACTTTGTACTCTGAAAGTGAAACAACAAAATGAGTTATTTCCAAAAGTTATTAATACATTTGATTGCAATAGTCATGCATGAAACTACTTCTGTCAAGTGCTACCACACTCATTTTTTCACAGTGCTTATCACCCCATCATCCTGGGGTTCTTACCCGAGTCAGACTATATTGCAACAATAAGTCTCTAAAAAGATGAAGGTTATGCTAGCATATCAGCACTGGGAGAGGAAAAGCACCGTATCACTGTAGGAAACTCTAAACAGTGATAGTAGTTTGAGTAAGATACAGAATAATCTTTAAACATTGCTGTCAGTGCTACAAAACTAGATGATGGATTCCATTTTATTTATTACCAGTAATCAAAATTTATTCAGCCAAACCTTTCTGTCATCAGAGCAAATATATCCCTCATTGCTCTGCTGTTTTCCATAGTTCAGTCAGGAAGGCAGTAAAGTGTGTTTAAACACCCTCCACTGTCTATTAAAATGCATGACTAACCTCCGTCATGCACAGTTTATTTTCCCCTCTCATCCTCTGTCCACAATCACGTCACTCACAGTACAGCATACTTAAAACTGGTGTCTGATAACACTGTTATGTGCTTATGCCAGTCAAGAAAACATGGAAGAGTTGCATCTCATATTTGGAGTAGAAGGTAACAAGGTTTTTAATAATCCTTTCACTGGAATTCTTTCTGCTCTCAAAAGGGGAGATTTAAATAATTGTAAAAAATAAAAGATAGTGATGTGTAAGGAGATTTTCCTGTAAAAATGTATCATGACGGGTAAGTTTTACTTGCTGTAGATTGATCCTATTCATCATCCAAACACCAAAAATAAAATGGAATTCATTATGAAAACCACAGTCTAAGCATTTCAGACTGATTAGCCTAAGTATTCCACTTTTTCTGTTTCTAGAAGTTCCTCATAGATGCCTCTGGCAATCTTACAGAGAAAAATATGTATTTGACTATGTTAAAGCTGTTCCTTTCATTCTCCCATGTAATTTCAGAATATCTCTGTAAAACCTAAATGTTTCCTCATAATACAGGGGAAAAAAAGCCAAAGACCTGATAAGCAAAAGATACATAGGTTCATAAGAATGATTCATATTATAAAAATTGGTGAAAGACAAGTGACTCAGTAATAGCAGGATTTAAAACAGCATAATGTGGGTAATCTCAGGACACTTATTGTAGAGAATAGGCCTAAACTAGACTTACAGAAAAACCTGAAAGCAAGGCAAAGAAAGAGGTGTATTACTTGCAGAAATACTTTTGGTTTTAGTTTATTTTAATTAGATCTGTTAAAAATGAACCCACATAAAACATACATCAAAAGGAGCAGATCTAAATTATCTATCAACAGATGTCTCCAAGACAAACAGCCACAAAACTCCTCCAGAATATTTCTGGACACCTGTAACTTGTGGCTGAACAATAATGAAGCCCAAATTAATGCAATATGCAGTCTGTTCTCCCTATCACTGCAAGCTTCATAGCTTTTACAGCTTTAATGCATTATTCAAATACAGCAGAGAAAAGAGTCTCCGGGTCCATATTAATCTGTCTGTTCCCAATAACTGCAAAAAGACTGGCTACCAACTCCTGTCTCAAAAACTGCCAATTGAATAAACATATCTTTTAAAATTGATTGCTTGTACTATATGTAGTGGCTTCAGCTGATAGTGAATCTCCTATACTGAGCATGGTCCAAAAAATAAAATTATGTCCTGGCTTGCAATCAGATGAGTAAGAGGTAGAGAATGGAGTCAGTATTTCCCTTTACAAACAGAAAGCTTCTTGTAGTGGAAATTTAGAAGTGACAAAACCAGGAAGTCTGGTTTGTAAGCCCAGGTAGCCAAGCTAAGTTGTAGCACACTCTTTTGGGGAACTGCCATCAAGACCCAAGGCAACTGTTCATGAATTCTGGTCATGGAATTAATAGTCTCTGTCTAAGCAACACTCAGCACAAACAAGGAATCACGGCACAGTGCAGAACATCAACTAAAACTTCAAACTGTCACATGCAATCAAAAAAAAAAAAAAAAAAAAACAAAAAACCCAACAAAAAATTCAGAGGCCAGAGACATCCCACAGGAAAGAAGATTTTGAAACGGTAAATAATACAATTATAAAAAACTAAAGAAAAAAAAATATATTTGGCAAAATATTTTGCATGTTTTCTAAAAATTTAAAGGGAAATGTTTTGACTTTTCCTTTTAAAAGCATTATTTGTTACAATTGAGAATTGACTGATGGTTTATTACATTCCACAGGTTAAGTCCTTAGATCATGATTTGTAACTCTTGCTGTCAGTGACAACTGGAGAAAGATGACTGGAATGATGCATTTAGTAATGAACCGTTTAGAAGGATTTCATTCTTATTTTATAGCTAAATAAGTGGAACATAAGCTGTTATTTACCAGAAACCATTTTACAATTTTACTTTTATTGCTATTACTGATTATTAACTAAATCACATACTTTGTGAAGGACTGTGTAAAACAGCAAAAACGTGTCCATGAGGGCAATAAGGGAGATTAATCTACAAATTTTTCTAGAAATTTTAACTGATGAAGATAGTTGGGGTAAGTAGGGCAAAAGCAAGCTACCTTACAGGTGTACAAGCCTTTATTTTTTGAGCACCTCTCCCAACCTTTATCAGCTGGTGTAATAAATAATTTCACCTCTGTGCACAACTCTCAGCTCTTTTTATATGTAAAAAAAAAAAAAAAAAATCAGAAAAGTGACAGAAAGTTTTCTGGTCCTACTCACATAAAAGATAATTTTACTATTGGCATTATGAATAATTTTATTGCTAGAAGTTTTCTAAGCAAACTGATTTGGGTTTTTGGTTTGGTTTTGTTTTTCTTAAAGTGAGGATCACTTGCCATTTTTGTTCAATATGACCATATTATCCAAAAAGATCCATCTGAGGTCTGGCTTGATATGAATCCCAAACAGCATCAATGAACCACTGACTTCTCTTGGAATTTTCAGGAATTATCCAACTGAAATTCTCAAAAAAACCCCAACCCCAAAACCAAACAAAAAAAAACCCTGCTGATTTTGTACAAGCTTTGGAAGTGCTACTTATACACCTTCTATATATTGCAGACTGTTATTAGCTACAAAGGTACAGATGTATGGGTATTAGATGTTCAGAAGCATCTCTTCCCTTTGCAGACTGCATGTTGCCTGTGTGAATCTAAATCTTAAAATGGATTTAATTAAAGCTGCTTACACTACTCTTCAGATCATATGCGTACACAATTCTTTCAGGTATTCTTTTGTTCTCCTGTTTTGAGTTTAACACCCAATAATACTGAAATATCTCCAACTTGCAGGCTGTTTATGGAACTCTTATCTACTTGGAAAAAAAAAAAAATCCAACTGGCCCAAATGACTGCACCAGCAATCATAGTTTTAGACTGGCCTTCTGTACCCAAGAAACAATAGGATAGAGGTGAATAATTAATTTTTCCTCTGCTGACCCCAAAGCCTCTTCCTGTGGGAAAGTACCTGAACACATGCAGTCCTGAATTAGAAATTAACGGGCTTTTAAGATGGTGACAAAACCTGTGGATACTATATCATACTATACCAGGAAGTAGAAGTTATTAATAAGGAGGCATCTAAAAAGCATGCAAGAATTCTGTCAAGTCAATATTAAACACAGATCTTTTCAATCCAGCTTCCTAGAACTGAAGCTTGTGCAATCATATGGTGTATGTACTGGTAATGCCTTGTTTTCCCCTCAGCTTTTGGGACTGTTGGGCAGTTTCAACCAAACTTGACAGAGCTCCTGATAGTTACATGAAAATACATGGCTAGGCTGCAGTACAAATATTACAGTGCAGGTGACATGGCCTGCAACCACAAATGTTTTCAAACCAGAGCCAACCCCTCCCTTAAGATAACCAAAGGCAATTCTATACTTCTGTGGAACACTAGACTTTAAAAAAAAAAAAAAGAAAACAAAGACAGGGAAACCCTGTCAGTTGCTCATATGCCCCACATGCCCTAGGACTTTGCACATCTAGTTACTTAACCTGTAAACCAGGTAGCAAATGAGACTCTTTCTACCAACAATGCCTCTAATTATCTCCACGGTCCTCTGGTGGCATATCATTAGCTAGATGGCACATTTTCTTGGTTTATTTAACCATCCCATAGTTGCAGGACTATCATCAAGGTGCCAAACTACATACTAGCCAAATTAACACAGCACCTATGAGATCTGGTAAACTGATGTTGATACAAGGAATTTGTGTAGAACACTTTCCCCAGCAAAATTCTAACAGAAATACGTAGTTTGTTTTGGAAAATGCTTCTGCACTTTGCAGAGCTATAGATCTCTTTTCCGCCTACTCTGACAATGTCACTGAAGACCAGCAGTGCTTAGAAAAGGATTTACAAAAATAGTAGGTATTTTTATTTCCTTTCATCATGTCAAAAGATGACTTAATGGATGTCAAGAAGTTTGAAAGAGAAAGCAAATTTGATTTCTCTACCCTACTGAATTTCTGCAGAAGCCAGCATAAGAAACATTGAAAAATCAAGATATCCAAAGGGGGAGAGAAAGCACATTCCCTGGTTTGCCTGAGGATTCAAAACTCATAAAATTTAAGTGAGAGCAGGCTGCTTAACAAGTATTTTTTAACATTGCTGCCCTTAACAAGCTTTCATGAATGAGTGAGAAAAACAAATATCTTTCCTTCTCAAGTATTTACATACTACCCATTGACTTACCTATGGCTACTTGTATCCAAAAGCCTTAAATAATTAGCATTCATTAGACATATCATACCAGGATTATTCAATGATCTCTTGATAAAAATCAGATTGTACAATTCTGTTTCTCAGTCTTCTTATTTCTTCAGTTTCACTCCATTCATATTAATGAGATCAGTATCCTACACAAGCTTTCACCTCCCCATCCAAGTCCTACACAAGCTTTCTTCTCCTTATCCAAATTTTCCTATTAGAAAGTACATGTTTTCTTTTTAATATAATTATTTGAATTGTATAACACAGGTCATCCCATCAGGACAAGCTACGACACTGAAAATTTTTTTAGTTACCGAAGAAAACCACATGTAGCTGGTTACAAAATCCCATGATGTAAATAAAAACATATAGGAAAAAAAATCTTAATAGCTAATGCATTTTTAAACAAAACCAGTTTTGAACAGTAATTAAGTCCACTTTTCAGGAAAAAGAAGGTGGATCTTACTAAAAATGAAGGTTGTTGTTTTTTTTTTTTTAAAGGAGACATATATTCTTTCTTCTCGACAGTTTCCTGATACCACTGTCATTTTACAGAAGTTTGGCACATAGTAAGATACAACAAAACTCAGATTCAGTTCTTAGTAAAGAAAGCATCATGGAACCACCACTACTCATTTTACATCTGAGCTGTTTCACATGGGAATCTCAAAGTGCAATCTTGGAATTTGGTCTGGATCTTTGATTACAAAACAGAAATAGTTTTTAACTGTCCTGGTTGAGCACAGTTCTAATGATGAGCCCTGCAGAATAGATGGTTAGATAAGGGAAGACAGAAAACTGTGCTTGTGTTTAAACTCTCATTATTCAATTCCTCAGACAAAAAAAGAAATCATAGCAAGATTAGAAAGATAATATTTATAAGATTTTTAAAGATCCATAATGAGAGCCAATTCACATGGCAGGGGCTGTCACACCTCTTTGTGACTTCCTGATGAGAAATATACAGGTAGGTGTATGCAGACCCAATACATTACCTCAACAATAAACCTGGTAAGTCAAAGAAAAAAAAAAAACAAAAAAAACAACAAAACAAACCAAAAACGCAGCACATGTGACAAGATGCACTGTACATAGATCAAAGCCAGTGTTTTCCTGGATATGTTGAGGTGATTGTGTTCACCCTGTTCTGTCCATCTGTGGGAAGGATTGCCACCATCTAATAACCCATAAGCTATTTAACAGTGCTGTTTACACAGCCAGGTCTCCAATACTGCAGGAAAATGCAGTCACCTGCATAACATGTTTGCCTGTAAAAGGATTTGCCCTGGAAATTCAGCGTTTAGGTGGACATGGTTACAGTGCCTCCACAGGAGAAATCAGCAGAGAGGAACCACAGGACAGGAGCGTGTGTAGGGTGAGGATGGACAGAGAGACAGATTAAAAAAAACACTTTACATTTTTGTTCCTCATATTTCAGAGAAACAGCTCAGTCTTTAAAGAACAGGGGGTTTGGTTTGAGAAAAGTCAGCATTCAACCCAAATCAATATATGTTTGTATTAGTTTTGGTTCTTTTCAGTGACAAGTTCTGAATCTTACATAGCTGTATCTATATCTATGTCTCTATTCATTTAGTTTAAAAAAAATTTAAAAAATTCAAAGTCAACCTTAAATTCCTCCTAGACTTTCCGAATCAAAATTATATACCAGCCTTCAAACAGATTTATAGAATACATCTGAAGACTTCTCTTATTAACACAAATTAAAGAATGTATAAATGTTTTACTGAAGATAAATATGCACTAGAGAAAAATCAATTCTATTTACCTTTTTCAGTGGAAGAGATTCAACACAACCACCGCTTATGTGTAAAAAAAAAAAAAATAAAGCAATACAAGCAAAACATAGAAACTGCTGATTCTGTTTTACGCTAAAAAGCCGAAGAATCCCCCACCCCCCCCAAAAAACAAAACCAAAGCCTCAGAAACAGCCAAACCCAAATCTTATCTTCCAGTTATACATATCCTGTTATAAAGCCTGTTGCAACAAATGAAATAATAGAAAATTGCTAGGGCAAGCTAACTCTGCAATCTAAGAGCATGCTGTTCTCAACGAGATGGAAGCAGTAGATGCTTGTCAATAAGATGCATGAAGCTGTGTGAAAAGTGTCACTGGAGCCAGCACACAGTGCTCCCAACTTAGGGTTGCTTCTTTCTATTCACCTATCCTATACTCTCTTTTCTCCTGGATGAAGAAAATGCATATATTTCAGCTTAACAGAAGTGTTCTCTATAAGTCAGCTCTACAGTCGCTTTAGAATTTTTTTAAGTTTGGGGTTGTTTTTTTTAAAGCAATTACCATATATGGAAGGTAGCAAAAACTATGTGACAAAAACAGACCCCAATTTTTTATTTCATGCTGCTGTTTTCCCTCAAAGTAGTCACCAATAGAGTCTTCTTATTCAAGTTATCTGTTGAAAAGAACAGACTGCACCTATGTAACAGTAATGTGTAGCTATTAATGGGAGTCAAGATTGTAGGTAGTTAAACTGTGAGATTAGACCATCTGTTTTAACCTCTAATAAAATATGAGCAAGTCCCATGTCTTCATGGGACAGTAAGCTGGAATCAAACTCTATAACGAGACTGCTGGTATTCAAAGAAAAGAAGAGAACCTGAATTTTAAAACAATTAAAAGATGATTTACTAAAATGGTAGCAATGTAGAGAATCAGGGTCACTTAAACAGCTAAGGCATAAATCTTCTGGGGCAGGATTGGCAGGTAGGACCAAAGGGATGCTTACTTGAACCTGTGGGAATAGCAGGTTAGCTAGAGATTTTGGTGCATCTTTTAATTAAAAGCTCTCCATGTTCCAATGTAATGCACCAACTCATTACTTTATACCTCCTGCCTATTTTCCAAAGGTATCCTGTTGCCGTGAAGACAGCCTTAGTTAATAGTGTTTTCAGCTGTAAGCTTCTCTTAATAGATATGAGTACTAGACTTTTTTTCATAATACCTTAAAGACTAGAGCATGGCTCTACTGAAAACGCTAAGAAACTACACAGAAGAAATTGTCAATCGATAGGGCTCCAGTGACACAATGGTTTTTGCAATACTTTGCCATCAGTTACATTGATTCACATTACATTGCTAGCTTCCTTCCCACACTGCATGCCACTTGAAGAGACAGTGGATTTGTAATAACAAAGCCTAGTAAAAACAATATTTAGAATCTTTTCAGTTGCAGAGATTATGCATTACAAGTGCCTCCTATTTAAAAACCAAGTTTCTGCTGCCTATATCTGTCAAATCCTTCAGGGATTGCTAATTTAGAGGCTCTTGATTTAAATCTGTCTTTTAGTTAAAAAAAAAAAAAGAAATATTCATTTAAAATTAAAAATGGTTAGATGCTGTAGTTGTGATTGTGCATAACACTACACTCAGTGAAGAGGATGGTTTTTTGACCAGAATGCACAGTCCTGCTTTACAGCTGCTGGAGGTGTCTGCTGCACAGAACAACAGCTTGTTTCCCTATATGTATAGGTTACCAGCGTTTGACTGCTTTCTTGCCTTTCATATCCACAATTTATTAAACTTCCTCACAATTCCCTTGTTGTAACAGATACTTCTACTGCACTGTATCTAAAATATTTGGAGAAAAATAAAAATCAGGCATTATGCATGAAATTGAACACCATGACAGGATTTTTCCATATTGGTCAGCAGTGCTTTGACAATTGTAATTGATCATAAAAAAAGAGTCAGTGCTTTGCAAAAAATGCCCTACCTCCAAGATTGTGGTGACTTAAAATGACCACACAAATGCTGGGTTTGCCATGGGAAACATGGTCCTTATCTCTCAGGTTTTGGAAGGAAAATATAGAGGTTAAAATTAGAAATAATGTCCTTCCTGTTATAGCTCCTGTTATCCTTTTTACGTGGGTATTTGTGTCACCACTAAAGTACAGTGTTTGGGTCTTTTCTCCGGACAGCAACTAAACATAAGTATTTTCATTTTCACAGTTCCACTAGTAGTCAACCTGTGTCACAAGTGTCACTCCAACAAATGGCAAGACCATGCCTTTGGGATGGGTGGCTCAGAAAACTTAATTCTTTTGAAGAAAGACCAGAAAATTCTCCACAGTGACTGGCCCTTTCATTGCTCTTGTGTGAAAATCCCATACAGTGACAAACTAACTTATGTAACAATATCCGTCTTCCAATAGTAAAAGTCAATTTAAGTAGTAGCAAGCAGCTACAAAAGATAGAATAGATGCAACTATGAAAAATCACCACCTCATCTGTAAGATTACATATTTACAGTGTATAGACATGCAGAAAATTTAATGCTTCTCTTTAATCAGTCAGGCCTAAAACAGACTTTCTGCTGCTTTCAGTTTCAGCCAGTTTCCATAATAGCTTCAGATCTTGTTTTGGGAGCTTAATTTATTAACTGGCTTCTCTTCAAAAACTACAATGACAGCTCTTCTATTTCAACCATTTAGCTCATCCTGTGCATTCCATATTTTCTTAAAATAATGTTATTAGGTATACCAGATGCAAAGCAAGTGGAAAAAAAAAAACCCACAACTAAACCAGATGAGGACACATAGTTCAGGAGAGCAGAAAACTCTCTGGAAAATGTTAGTAAGTTAAAGCAAAAAGCTCCTGAGTAATACAGTTGTTCAGGATGCAAAGAAATAGTTTCAATACTTACACAAGTATTAATGCAATTGGTTAAATTTAAACACCCTCACACTCCTTTTATTTACTCAGGAAAGACACAGCCATTAGAGAAAAGCTAAGTGAAATCTTCTAGAGTTTTTTTTAAAGAAATCAGTCACTGTATTTGTTAAAATCACTTAAGTGTACTATAATGGGATTTTTCAAACTTCTGACATCTCACCAAAGGCTCTTCATGAAAATAAGTTCCCCTAGAACAAAAAGAAAAGTCTTTGCATGGACTAATACGTTTAATAAATAAAAAAGGTTAGGAATAAGCAGACAGTTTTCACAAAGGAGGAATATTAATTAGGTCACCAAGCACCTTTTGTGGGACTGGTACTGTTCAACACTTGCAAAAGTGTTCTGTAAGAAAGAGTGAACAACACTGAGTTTTCCAGTGTACTATAATCTAAAGCAAACTTCAAGGATCTCACTGAGTGACAAGGATGAAATGAAGACACAATGTCAAGTGTAAAGCAATGCATAGTCAGGAAAAATCACTTTGCTTACCCAATGACACCTTTAAAATTAGCTGTTGCCTCTGAGATAATACATGGAAGATATGCTCTTAGAGAACTATCAGAGTAAGACCAACATGAAAAGGCACTCAAACCATAAAAAAGTATTAAGAGAAGAATTGAGAAGAAACTAGGAGACTAGAAGATGTTCTGCTACTTAATAACGCTCTCATGATGAATACTTTGGGGAACAGTGATTTCCCACTGTCCCACCTCAAAAAACACAGATGGATTGGAAATGATAAACAGAAGGGGAGAAAAAACAATAAGGAGTGCAGAAAAGTTTTCATGTGGGATAGACTAAGAAGACGGGGATTCTTCAACCAGGAATAGTAACAATTAGAGATGGGAAGTTTGAGAGAGTTCTGTAATGTAACTGAGCAGCAGTTATATTCAAAACCATAAGGAAATACTTGCTGTGGAAGACAAAGTAAAAAATGCATTTTTTTTTTTTTAATTAGATTACTTAGCAGAAGATACATCAGTTGGTGGCTGTGAAATACAATGATCCATCTGGCAAATAGGAAGCTATGGTGGCATCCAATATGAGCTTATAACTTTCTGTAGCGCAACTTAAAACACAATTGGCCAAAATCTGTAAGGCAGCAAAGCAAGGGGCAGCAGCCCCAACTTCAAGCTTGGGACCTTCATATTGGACATTAACAGAAATTTCTTCACTAGGTAGTGCAGCACTGGAACAGGTTCCCAGAAAGACAGTGGGTTCTCTGTCCTTGGGTCTGCTGCACAAAGCCATGGCTGACCTCATCTAGGACCAGGAACAATCTTGCTTTGTGCGGGAGCTTAGACTAGATGATCTCCAGAAAACCTTTCCAGCCAGTGTTTCTATGATGACTTACTCCACAAAAATTATTTTTCTACGGTCTTTGCCTAAATGATCACTACAGGTCATTATCTGTATTTTTGATATGACTTACATGAACATTCTCTTTCAATTGGGAAAAATATCTCAAATGAAGTTTGGCTTGCAATCCTTTATGCCAGTCCCTTTTCCTAGCAAGAAGGCCTACTTTCATCATACAAGGTTTCATGTGACTTGCTAGAGCTGCTTATGTTGCTTTTGGTTCTGGTGACATTTTTCTTTAGCACTAATTTAGGCTTCTGTATGCTCTGCTGTACCTGGGCAAGCATAGAAGTTCATACAAATAGAAGCAACACTCAGAGCAGAGACTGTGGGCATTTAGTCTCGTTAATTACAATTACCAGATAGCAAAAGCGTTGTAACAAGAACACCCAGGGGTCCCTTCCACTCTCTGATTCTGTGAGTGACTGATAAACTGAAGCGATATGTAAAGAATTTCTTTTGAGAATATTAAAATATTTTCTTTCCATACAAAAATCTGGAACTGAAAAATTAATTTCAGTTAGAATGACTATCCAACCACATGTCAAATTAGCTGATGAGAAAAAGATTTTCATTTTTTTGCTCATCCAAAATATCACCATCACTAGAGAATGCAAGAAATCTTTCATTGTTTACCCTGTCTTAGGATAAGAAGTAAACTGTGATATTTTTATGTCAAGATTCTCTCATTAAAAGATTCCTATCTGTACCAGATAGTTATGAAATAGATCCTGTTCTCTAAGGTCTTGTGCAGGGAAAGTGGGAGAAGGTTCCAACTCACCAACTATCATAAATTTCATCATCCCTCCTTCTGGAAAACAGTCAGATAAGTGGGTTGTTTCTCCTTTAATTAGAATGTAAAGGGCAGAATTGAAAAACTGTGGCACATTTATCACTCCATATGCCAGTGTAAAAGAATGCCAAAAAGACTCAAGCATTTTAAAAGATGTGTCATATAAGTGTTTAGACTAAGCTAAACAAATATTTTCATCCTGTTTTAAATCAAAACACCTATGATCATAAAAAAGGTGGTTTTGTCCCTGTCACTTTTTACCATCATTTACTTCAACAACTATGTTTTAAAGTAATTTTAGCCTGATTTTTTTTCTATCCATACAAAAGCAGTTGTCTTAAAAATATTCCCTTGGGGGGGGGGGGGGGGGGGTTTTTTTTTTTTTTTTTTTTTAACCAATGGCCTGTATGACTCACCATTTTTCTAATGTTTTTATCAGTCTGTCCAGGCAGGGTGTTTTTGTTTTTGTTTTTGTTTTTTTTTTAACCTCTCAGTGTTTTCCAGCTACTGGTCTATTATAGCAGGCTTAAGATCCTCTTAAAAATTACTTCTACAATTTCAAAAAGATGTCTGTTTCGACATAGGTGATATAACTTTTTTTAGCATAGGAAGGGGAATTTAATAGTCTCTGTTTACTGAACAGCTCTGACTCATCTTGTCCAAGCTGTCTGTGCTCTCAGTGAGGTGGAGACATTCTGGAGGGCAGAGGGGGAGAAGGAAAAAAAAAAAACCAAAACAAACAAAACCCAAAAAACAGTGTGCAAGAGAGCAAGGGAAAGCAACTGTGATCATGTCATTAGAGATTGTATTCCAGATTATACACAATGGGGAACTGAATTAAGATCTTAAATACCCAGCGTTGTGTTATATTTTCCATGTTCAAAGAGCAAAACCATGTGCTGATATCCTAATTGGTACTTTATAAAGGAAATACGCAAAGGAAAAACAGCATCACTTAGATAAGAAGCAAAACATTCATTCTGCATCTTCTCACAGGCCTGTCTCCAAACAGCATATTTGTGTTTCAAAATATGGCATACAAAATTCAAAGCTACTTATATCACCCTTTTTTTTTGGTTTTGCTTGAAATTTTGATAGAATTTAATTTGATTATCTCTAGCAGGTAAAAATCTAAATGCATGCTTGATTCTGTTGCTCTAAATACTCTTAAATCCAAATACCTAATTTCTTCTATACCTACATCCTTCACAAAAGTCAGTACACCTACATAGGAACTTGGCTAAAAGTGATTTGTAATACTTTCTTTCAGAATTGTGACTGGTCCCCTTCAAAAAGTAACAAGGATTTGTCTTCTAAGGTTTAACTGTTACAAGCAATTCTGTAAAACTCTTGCAAACATCTCAGCACTGCATACAGTATTGGCACAGTCTTCAGACACTGTCAATCACATGGCTTGTCAGATGAAAGTGAGACTATTGTTTCCATCCCATCTCATCCAGTTCATTGCAAAAGGCTGCTGTTTAGCTTTCCTAAGTTATTTCCGCATCTAATGTCAGAATGAAACAGCAGGTTTTTAAAGTGCCCTGCAAAGGAGGCTGATTTTGAAATTAAAGATCCAATACCTTGTTAGACCCATTTAGTTTTTCATAGAGCACCAGAAAGACCTAGAGTTCTGTATTTTCCTCCTTCTCCTGATGAGTCACTGCTTGTGACACTGAGACATTGTGCAGACTTAGTGTCTTTATGAAGATTAAGTAGTCTTATGAAATGCAATTAGAATGAATTTGTACTTGTTAATTTGTAATTACATTTAGAACAAACTTTACATTAACAGCAAAATTAGAATCTAACAATAGGGAAATACAGTCTGCCAGGTTATATCTGTCCTGTTCATTTCCCTATAGCAGTGGGCAGAGATTCAAAAGACAGCATTCCCTTCTGATTTCAGCAGTAATCAATTTATGGCTTGAAGCAAAAAATGGTAGCATGCAGCCAGGTACTAGGGCTGTCTCAAAAAATACACGGATATGTGGCTCATACAGCTACTGTATCAGATGCATCTCACTGGCTCCATTGAAGAGTGTTTCTGGATAATCCAGTAAGTAAGCAAAAGAGTTTTGAACAGGAAGAGTTCTGGGAAGAACAAAAACTCCTGTTTACTGTTCGCTAGATGAGAAAAGAACACAGTAATAGAAAAGTTGAGGTTGGGGTACTAACCTACAGAATGCACTGCTCAGGCAAGGACAGACATGCAGTCCAGCCAGCCCTCCACCCATGGATTTCTCATAAATTGATCTTAAATATCTAGACTAAGATTTATTTTTGCTGTTTGGTAGTACTTGTACCTCAGTCAACTAACACTTAGCATTCATCTTACCTAATTTTCTTTGGAAGGCATAACTAAAAAGCATAACTATTTACAGTCAATATGAGGTACTGCTATTTTATTGCCACTTCTACTTTTTTACTTGATTATGTTCACCATTCGGGCAAAAAAACCCACACCAATTTCTTTGGACTTTCCTTTAAGGAAAGGTTCTCACCAGAAAGCTCTAGCTTGGCTGTTCTGTGGCATGCTGTATGTTTCTACAGGACACATTGCTACGGGACTGCAAATGCTTACATCCATGCCTCTAGCACAGATTAGACATACAGGCAAAAGACAATACTTCCTCGGTTCTCCAAAACAGGTCACTCAATACTAAAAGAAGCATTCAAAACACTCTTTTTTGTCTGATATTTTTAACCATATGGAAATAATGAATGCTAATTACTATGCCCAGCACACTGTGTTTTAAGGTAAGCGATTTAATTACAAAATTTCCTCAGGAGCTCTGCACTACACTGTAATTCAATAGTGAAATGCATATGTATGCAGTAAAATACAAGGCATTTTGCACATGAAAGTTTCAGTTATTTCACATACAGAGAGAAATATTCAATGTCTCCACATGGGTATGTTCACTATTACTGCAAATTATATGCAAAAAGTGGGGATACGCAAAAAAGTAGTGGCTGCAGGCAGACAGCTCGCTCAAAAGGAGCGAGAACTCTGAGCAGCCCATTGAGAAAAAAATTTGGTGCTCTCACTTTTGCAGGTCAGTGACCTAGCAGATGCTGCATTCATGACCTGCAAGAAGAGGGCAGTCAGTCACTTCAAAATGCATACAAGGAAACTTCTTAGACTGTTTAATGTCTATCAACAATGACACTCAAAGAAAAGCAGTGGAAGAGCATTTCAGGACTGTTAAGAGAAAGTTTTAATTAGACATGGTCAGAAATTTGCTAAAACAAACTCATTAGTCTGTTGGCTATGACAGTTGGCTACAGTGTGAAATCCACTGCTTTAAGTCCTTGTTCTGTCATTCTCCTATATTCCAAGGTAAAAGCCTAGCCGATGGCCTGCTCTGTGGCCAGCTCTTTCCTAATGCATGTATTTCATCTTGTGCAAATATTCACGATTCAGACAAAGATTTTCTAAGCATGGATTTCAGGTACTTAGAATCTTGGCAATATAAATACTTACACTTAGTTATACAGCTCCAAAAAGGACAGCTGTATGGAAACGTCTCTCAAAACCAGACAAGATCTCAGCCATAAAGGCACTCATTTAGTATAATGGGAGACACCTGTTTCTGGAGGGAACACAGGTCTTAATATTTCAGGTTATTTACTGTATTAATATTTTCTTACTCTTCTCAAAAGTGTTTTTAAAAGTCTTGGTATCATCCCAATGAAGAACAGGAATATTTTTTCTTTCTTTTCCTCTAATATTTTGTAGAATGAAAAGTGTTTCTGTGACCAACTTTTAATATACCCAATTTGTGGTTATGCACATGCAAGAGTCTTGTTGGCTCACACTCCTATGTGGTAAGAACATTACAACTGCTAAAGGTTACAGACAGTATTAAATAAGAATGAAAGGTACTCCTGAACTTATCAAAACAAAACTGATCATATTACATGAACTAATTATCATCAATTTTAATGCCTCAGAATCTTTGTATCTAATCCAAGTTTTCCCACACAGACATTTCAAGCATGTTTGATGTATCTAGAAGGAGTTGACAGAGATATCAGTCTCTTATTTCACTCAGAAAAAGCGAAGGTAACATCATTTTCTTCATTATCTTGCAGTAGTTTGCAGTCTATTCCGATCTTCCCCAAAGAAACTGTAATATTTACCTAGAGCTTGTACCAAGTATGCAAAACACTATTTCTGTTAAACTACTTGTTTACTAAGAGAAACTTACAGCGTGCTCATCTTCAAACACTCAGTTTTACATTCATATCCATTACATTTTAAGTGTGTCTATGCCCTGTTCCAACACCTTATGATTCAAGTTTACCAGGTACAGTCTTTATGGTCTTTTTCCTTAGATTTTATAGGCCAGCCAGAGTTCTGCTTGAATTTCTACAGCATTGGGGTTTGTTTCACATTAGTTATAAGCAGTTGAGTATCACCTGCATACCAAAACATTTACTGTTGCCTACTGATCTCTGTAGTCTGGGATACAGGTTTGCAAACCTGTATAGGAATGCACAAAAAATTCCTACAGAACACAGGAGTGCAAGTTACTTGAAACATTTCAAGAGAATGTTTTTTTCTATTTTGCCTTACAGTACTGTCTCACCACAGCATACTTGGAAAAATAATGAAAGCGTTGTGTGGACACATATTTAGCCAACGGTCACAAGAGCATTCCAGATGCCTTTAGAAGGCCTTGAACAGAATAAACAAGACAAAAAAAAAAAAGAAAGATGCCAATTAGAAGAACACAGGTGCGCATTCCACGATAAAGGGAACTTGGCACAAAGAATCCCAATTTGGCAGTTTATCTTGACCAATTAGACTGAGACAAGTTTCGCATGTTTTAGTCAGTATAACCAATTATGTCATATGTTTATGCGCGTGTACAGTTTTGATATAACCAATCATTAAGTGTAACTAGGCGCGTGGACAGTGAGTGAATAATGTGTGTAACCAATAGTAAAATAGCTAAACGCATGTACGGATGTAATCAATGTATAAAAATGATGTCTGATGCTCTAGTAAAGGGTCTTCAACTATGATCATATTGATCTGTCATTGAGTCCATAATTATGCTCCCACAGCGTTGCACAGTGGAAAGTACATTTACTCTAGCATGCAAGACATTTTTAATGCGTTTTACAGTCTGACACATCAAATGAGATAAATTAAATACATGCCAGGCATCACCAGAAAAAAGCACAAGTGACAAACACAAAGAGGAGGATGGAAAAAGCACTGGGGTTTCAAGGACATGGTTGTGGGTTTTCAGACACAATGCTACTTGAATGAATTTATTAAGCCAAGATCCCTCTTCATGCTAAGAGGTTCTTAAGTACCAATCCCTTTTTTGAATCCTATACAAGGTAACTTGTCTTTGGCCAAACCTTTTGGTGCCATACCATGCAAAATAAAGCACTGTTTGCAGGCCAGTTGTTTACATTGAGTTAGAGAATGCATTCTCTAATGAAAGAGCATTTTATTGCAACACATTGTTTGGACTAATGAAACAGGTAAGTAAAGCTATTATTTCCACTGCCCTTCATATCTGGGGCAAACAAAAGCCAGGTGTTATGGACATTGCCCAACATTCCTGTTTGAAATGGAAAAGCAACTTCTTGTTCAAGGTCATATATTAAGGATAGTTTTACAAACCAAATTCTAATAGTTACTCAGAACTAGGCACATCATCCTACTGTATACATCAGAATTCCTAGTAAGTAATGGCTCTGTGAAAACAGCCTTATCTGAAAAAAACCCATGCTCCTGCCTTATTTAAAACCCATTTATCCACTCTTAAAAGGAATACATACTTTCAAATGATGCATGAGCACATTTACCAGCATAGTATAACCAGCATGCCTCTGTATGTTGATATACTATTCAGTATTGTCTGAAGCTTATACACAGAAGTCAAGGAGAAAGCAAACTCTTGGTTTCTAATATACAGTAACATTTGTCCTATTTAGAGGAACTTCCATGCTAGTAACTTAATATTGTAGATAAATTATTCATAGTAAATTTGAAATTTTCTAACACAAGTGATTTTAAAACCCAGCCCTGATGTATCCTGTAACAGATACATGTTTCTAGTTGTCAGAAAATTTAGGCTTTACAGTTTGGTTTTGTGTTTAGGCTTTTCTTTCCTGGAAAGTTTTAGTGTGGACAGAGAAGTCTTTATATCTACACAAGCTGGATATGATACCAGGATGAATTACCAGAAAGCATTCTCCAAATATTTTTAAAGAGAAATTATAGAGTCTTACCCATTAATAACATAATAAGATTAAAATACAAACAAAAGAATGAAAATTTAATTTTTAATAGAAAATCTGCCTTTATTTTCACATTCTAAGGAGAAAAGAGACAGAAAAACAGAACTTCTGGATTACCCAACAAGGAACAGATAATTTCCCCTTAAAATTGCAGTGCCCCTTTTAAATTGTGTGTTTAAAATTGCATTTTTTAAAATCCAAATTAAAATTAAGTGTTTTAAGACAGGGAGCACTAATTTCATTCTCAAAGTACTGAATTAGCTTAAATACAAAGTCCATTAAAATGTAGATGGTTGTCCAGTTGGGGAAAGCAAGATATAGAAAGTAATGGAAGTAAAACGGAGACAAAAAGGAAAAGCTCCACTATAACAAATAGGATATTATACTTCTATTATCCAAAGTACTCTACCCTCACCACTTATAAATAGTAAGGAGAGTCAAAATAAAGTCTGTTTTAGTATTAACATAAGTTATTCAGCTCCTGCATGCAGTCATAAATTATGGTCCTCATAAATGCTATACACAAGCCAAGAATTAAACTGTCAGGACAACATTACAAGCAGTCATGAACACATCTCAAACTGAGGAATTCTTCTGTATGACTTAAGACTATTACAGAGCTATGTGAGAACTCAGAAAAAAATAGCAGCGGTTTTTTTTTAGTTATACTAATTTATAAATTTCATTTTAAAAGATCTAAATAAGAAATAATCTATACATTTCTTTGTAAACATCAGCATCTTCACAAGATTAGGACTGTTACAAACATAAATGAAACCCTAGACTGATTTGTAATTCTCTTCTAGAGTAAGCAAAAAACCCCTCCTTGCTGCCCTGAAAGAGGAAGACTGCTTTTCTCTCCCATCTCTACTGCTTTCCTAGTTCCCAAATACATTCAGCTGTTGCTTGCCTGAGGGCTGTCTGGTACTTGTCTGCTGATGGAAGTAGTGACAGCTGAATTCAGAGCACGGTGTTTGCCAGGTGATAGAACTGACTCAGCCTACCTTGCCTTCAGGCAACCCCAAGAGCTGGTCTGGAGAGGGGAAGAGAGCTGTAGGATCATGGGGATGAATGAATGAGAATGAACAAGTCACAAGACCTACCTTCAATAAGCAGAAAGCTGTTAAACCAGTGCATCTCCATCATCAAATTATAGCCCTGTTTAGTATTTCCTCTTACATGTTGATGAAATTTGTGTCCTACTATATATAATTTATACCATGTGTATGTATCAAACTGGAGACTAACAAATACTAAAAACCTTGTCTTCTCTCAGTTTCTGAAAGGTTAACCAGACGCTATTTTTGTCATCTTGGATGTATTGTAATGCTGAAGTTGTTAACAAGAACTTTCAACACAAGCTATAATTTTGGCAACTTTTGGCATTTATATTAAACTTTAGAAACGGTATTAACACAAAAACATCATTCTTCATTTATCAGAGATGCCTGCGTTTCCACTTCTATTTGAAGTTCTAGCTTTGTGCTGTTTTCAAGTAAGAGCTCTTCCAACCCTTTGCCTTTTGGCTTTATCAGGTTCATTGTCCATTGATGTTGTTCTGCAAAGAGGCATATAAGAAAGGACTGAGATTTTCCTTGCATGTTTTGTTGTACAAGACTGGCAGATGTACAATTTAGTTCACTAGAAAAGCCTACTACTCATAAGCACTTGGATTTAATCTTTCAACAAAGACTAGTTTCTTCTCTCAACTAAAAAAGCATGAGTGCAAGAAGAAAACAAAGTGATCACCTTATTCTTCCTTTGGACTTCAAGGCTCAGTCTCCAACAAATAAATTGAAAGAGTAAGTCTGACTTGTTAAAACAAAACAAACCCCACAAACAAAAAAACAACCAGCACCAAATGGTCTTTTTCTAATTCTCTGAAAAAAAAACTCTTGCCAACACCTCACCATTTAAATATATGGTTCATACTGTAACCTCGCCAAGTCAGACACACTGCCACTGCCATAACCTTCGGCTGCTTGGCAAACTCAGCAGTGAGGTCAGACAAGCTTTGCAATTCCAGAAACTTTTGCCAAGAAACAAGCAAGGGCACCTTAATAAAGGGCATTCTAATGACTAACAGGAGATATGTTCTCTTATTGCTTATATATAGGCTGTCTCAGAATCCATATTCTCCACATCCATTCATTCATTTTTTTTAAACTTACCTCTTGTTTTTAACTTGTGTTTGTCTTTAAGGATTCAGTATAATCTATATACCATGGAAGCTCTTCCAGACTGTATATGTTGCTATAGGAACAGATTATTTCACTTACACAGCTCTCTTAAATGGTCAAATTGGGTAAATGCAGAAATCAACAACTGCAAAACTGATTACTTTTTTCAAGTTCATTTTGAGCATACCAAATTTTAAGAGAAATGAATCAGCAAGACATTTGCCAACTGAAGGCAAAAGTCAGATCTGAAGACAACTTTAATGGGCATCTTCAATAATATCTTTAAATAAACTATATAACATATTCACTCAAAATCTGCTTGCTACTCAGTATATTATTTCTGGAGTGATTTCTCACTAGAAAATCTTACAGGATAAGGTTATGTTTTGCACTTATTGAAGAAAAATTCACAGTATTTCAGTAACAATATACAATGCATAAGCATGAGAAAAAATAATCTGTTTTCATGTCAGTCAAGATAGATAAAGTGAAGTGAATGCATGCGTATATGTAAGTCACGTGGTGATGTATTGCAGTGCAGGCACAGCAGCACAAATCCCGTTTTTGGTTCATACTGAACTCCAGGCCATAAAGTCACTTCCATGTGCACATGAGTTACACATATCAGTGAAGAATATATTTGTAGGCAGTAAAAAAAAGTTTTAATGAAGTTACACAATAACTTTTTGAATAAAAGGAAACAAATGAGATTCAGAATGATATCAGATTCTGAATTTGAACAGTTTGGGGGTTTTTGTTGCTTTATTTTTTAAAAACAAAGGATAGGACTGTTTGTAGAAAGCTAGACTAAGAGAATATACATTTGTCTCAACTTCTTAGCACTCAATATATTTGATCACCACAAATACCCTGTTAAAATTAAGTGAGGAAAGGAAACTTTAGGAGGAGAACCATTTTAATTATTAAATCATGTGCTTTAATAAGGGTTACTTGGACTGACCACAAGGAAAAAGGCCAAAATGATATTTCTGTTGTAGGTAAGAAAAAACCTTCAGGTAGTCATCATATGTGATATTGTTCAAGTATAGTAAATACAGCATTGACACATTGACATTTAAACTGGGGGCAGGGGAGAATTGCTGTCATTATTCCATAGCCAGAAAATTACAACAATCTGGAATTCCATGGAAAACATCTTAATCTACAAGCAAATCACTTTTTGGAGTTTTACGATGCTAAAGGTTATAGACATTGTTTCATACGTAAGATCTATAAAGTCAGGATTAAAACCTGTAACTGAAAAATACCCACAAACAAAAAGGCTAAGTTTTTATAACATAACACACAGATAATAACCACTGTAACCACTTTTATACATTTGAATTATTTTATGTTATCAATAGTATATCTAGATAATACTGTGGTATATTTTTGGCTAAAAGAACTTTAGATCTCTGAGTATTTTTTCATAGTGCAAGTGTTATTCATTTATTCATAAGCAGGTCACTATGAACCTTATGCAAAATGGCTTCCTATTGTCATTTACTACCCTGATTCCCGACAGTTATCCTGAGTAAAGGCATGAGAAACCTCAGGAATATTCCACCTGGACTTTGTATCTCGCCTTTCTGAAGGTAATTACAGTTACTAGAAAGAAGAGTGTAACATTTACATCAGACCAAAGATAAGGTGGAGAAGACCCAAAATTGCTTTTATGCACAGAACTGCAGCTGACTGTTTCTTTTGCCTTCCCTTCTATATTAGCAAACTGACCAGTGGGGATGGGGCCTAGAAAACATGGGGCCAACAGATCAAGTGGTGATGCTTCATCCTGGGGAATGCCAGACTCGCCCCTAAGCAATCTGCATGGAGTCTCTGGGTTGCCTTGTGCAGTGCAGAAGCCCTCAAAGCAAGTGGGAGGTCAGGCTGGATTTATCAGAGCTTGGAGAAAGTGGAAGGGGGAAAAAAAAAATATTGAGTGTTATATTCTGAAGGGGAAACTGAAGTTTGCAATAAAGATGAAGGGTGGGTGATGGTACACTGAAGGAAGAGGATGAGAAAGAAAGGGGGGGGGGGGGAAAGAAAGGAAGGTGCTGAAATAAACCACTGGCAACTTGATGTAATGAAAAGTACCCCAAGAAAGATATGTATATGAACAATCTTGGACATTTGATTGACTTAAAGATGGATATTCTTCCATGAGTACATTTTTGACAGGAATAGCGTTTGTGTCTGTCTGAATCCCAAAATCACTTTTTGGTACCTGCAGAATACACAAGACTTGAATTTTTTGATGTTTGAAAAAAAGTGAATCTGTGACTGCATTTTAAATTCTAGTTATGCTGCAGATGCTCAAGTTCTGCAGCACTTAGACTAATTCACTTTCACTTCAGTATACAACAAGTATTCTTTCTTACACATTACTTTATTATTCTTCATCCTAGAGCTGCATTAAGGCTATGACTCACTCAATAATGAGCTGTCTCACAGGTGTTTCACACATTTTAGTAACTTTCTAGCAGGTTAGGTTTTAACTGTATGTCCACAGGGTATGTCACAGGCAGAAAAACTTTTGTTGTGCACAACCAGAGGCAGTGTAAACACTTGAACTCACACTCTGCTCCTCCGCAGGTCTTACTATTGCAGGCAGGACAAGCTCTTGGCTATGTGGAGCTGATGACATGCATCTGCTCAGATTAGACCTCTAGAGAAGCCATGCTGTAGGCTAGCAGAAATTTCCACAATACATTAAGAGTCTTCTGCTGAAGAATACCCTAATATAATTTCTTCTACTTCTCTTGTGGGAAACATCTTTTGGTATTTTGCAGCTCTATTTTTCCCCAGTGCTCTCTGTAAATGAAAAAATCATTTGCTTCATGATTCATTTTTGTCTGAGAATCTCTGCACATGTCACCATGTAAAAAAAGCACTCAGTGCCAAGCTGTGAAGTATCCTGCATTGCCAATGTGCTTTTGTTATTTGGTTACTTAAGCAACATACTATTTTTTTTAAACCCGAAAATGAAATCTTCACAAGTCACAGAGGGCTTTAAAATCTAACTCTAAGATAGTCATAAGTGTCAGTCTATTGCTATTAGGGAAGAAAACAGTATTTTAATTTTTTTATAGTTCCCAGAAAGTCAACAGGAACACTTGACATTGATTCTAGCTCTGGAATGGAGGAGTCTTAAAAAAAGTGAGATCTGAGCCAGCTTAATTGGCTTGAATTCTTTACAAGTCTGGCTTAAAGTGGGTGAACTACTCAGTCAATACAGTATTTTGGGAGGCTGTGCATTTTATTCTGAAAGCATGAGTTTTAAGCAATGACATTTCAATTCTCTTGGAAGACAGCAGAAAAATAGATCTGAGAATTAAGCCTCCTACGTGGCCAGAGACCAGCAACAGAATGCATGAAGTAGCTGCACTAATTTCTTCTGTGCTTCTACCAATGAACTGCAGCATTCACCTTGAGAAATACCTCCCAAGATGGCTTGTTATCATACAGTTTTAATATTCAGGCTGATAATAGTAGTAAAAATGTACACGCTTTATAGGAATACTCTTTCTGTAGATATACACAAATATCAAGAACTAGTTATGAGCTGGACAGAGTTCACACGGCCAAACATGGTTACTTCCCATGTGAAATGTACTCCAGTCACTGGTCAAACAGTAACAGTGTCAGTTCCCTTTAATGATCCAGTATATGTATGCATACACATATATAGAGAGGATTCTCCTTGTTCTACTTTTTAAATTCAGGTTACCTGTAAAGATGAAAGAAGTCTTTTACTTAACTCGGGAATCTTTATCTCCTTAGTAATATGTAATTAAGTCTCCCAAAAATAGCTACTCTATAGACTTGGTAGCAGCATATTGAAATACAAACCTTAAAAAAAGCACTTACCCCTAAGCAGCCTAATATAAGTATAGAGAAAGGAATCTAGTCCTGACCAGATCTTTAAAAACTGCTCTCCAAAATTCAAGAATATCAGAATATAACATCAAATTTGTGCATACATTGGCTACATAATGACTTACACTGAAAAAAGGGTTAACAGCAATTTCAATAGGTTGAACTCAAAACAAAGTACCAAAGGTTTGTGGACCATATATGCATAGAATAACTAGGTCACAGGAAGTTAACAAAGCCCCATATAGTTGAATTCTGTGGTAAGGAGTTAGCAGAGCTGTACATCCCCTCCCAAAGGCTACAGAAGGAGCCTCAATTTCCTTAAAGATCAATACACATCTAAATCCTGAAGTGATTAGAGCAGAGTGACCCTTTCAAGAACTGCTGTCACACATCTTTTTAGTTTTACTGAAGCTTACCTACATCATTAGGACAACAGCCTGTTTCTAACAAGGAAGTCAAATACATGCATTCTTCTATGAAGAAACATTTGTTATTCTCATTTACTATGAGGATAAGATAAACAGCTAGTTCAGGAATCATCTGAATTTTAACTGTGTTTTAAGACATCACCAATTAGAACCCAAGAAGAGCACTAAAAATACCCAGACATGCAGCTGACATATCTCCCTGATTCAACGTGGGAGCCTTGTGTGCTAACTTAGAAGCAGTGACTAACACAACTACTTTCCGTGTGTGCTCTTCCACGAACACCGTCATGTACAAAAACTATTTTTTCCTAAATAAGATGGAAAACTAAGACAAGTAGATTCCCCCCACCCCTCCCCCCAAAACAAGTAATTGCTAGGTCATTCAGGAATTCAACAAACAGAACAAACATCCAAAACTTAATATATCCAGAAAGCAGTAGTTTCAAGTTGCTGGGAAAACAACTCTTCTGATCTGCAAAGGACTTTTTTTAAGCAAAAGCTTTCTTGCATTTCCAGGCTTCTGGTAAAAGTCTGTGTTTTGGCTCTGACAGAACAGAAAATCAAAGCAGCAGTAGTCCAGGAAGTAAACAAAAAAAACCCCTGAAAATTTCAGGAACACTACCAAGTTATAAAGAATGGAACTTCTTGCTCATGCATCATACAACACTTCAATATTATTGTTACTTCAGATTAAACTGAAATATGACCTCAACACTTAAGAGGTTTTACTGGACACAGCATTCATATGCCTGTATTGTTCAATTACTCTTCAGTGTTCTCTAGTTCTAGAGCTACCTACACTCACAGACAATAGCTAAAAATCTCCATCTAGAGAAAACTCTGGAGGAATCAAAATATACCACAAGCAAGCTATTCCTTTTCGTTTCTTACAGCGAGATTTGTTAGAATGGTATGACACTATTTTTACAATTTTTATTAACACATAAAAGAAGGGAATCAGAAGAACATACCAACATGTTAAACAATTTTCAGACACTCAGATATGTAGATAGAACAGAGACACATTAGAAGCAGAGAATTAATTACAAATTACTGGGGAAAAACTATTTAAAGGAAAGCAAGGTACCATTCTAGTAGGAAAAGGTACCTAATAATCTTGTGAAAAATTTGCTTGTAAATCCATTATTTGTTTAGCTAAGAGCTGTCTTGTAAAGAATGAAACAGGAATGGATCATATAAAGTACATGTAGGACAAAAAAAAGGCTAAATAATCCAGTTTGTATTTTAAAAAAAAAAATACAGCTTTTTAAATAACCTGCATATAAGTAAACATGAATTACATTACAGAAAATGTCAGAAAGAGCATTTTATGTGCATCTGAAGAGACTAAGGTGATGTGCATCCTGATCCTTCACACAGTTGTCAGAATTTCTGATTCTCTGATACCAAGTATGGATTCCTACTAATCCTAAACATCAGGGCAAGTAGAGCATCATGCAAGTGGTACTCAAATTCAAGCTATCAAGTTCAAAAGCAGTGGCTTTAATGCTGAGAAAAGTTTTAAAAACACTCCAAGCTCCTTTAATAATCTTTTATTTAGCTTTTGAAATTAATTGCTTATCCACACTTTGCTTCTTTTTACTGGATTTCATCACTTTCAGCCTTTGGAACACAGAGTTTTTGCAAAATAAACAAATGTTTAAGGACTAGAAGTAAGCTAAACTTCAGTGATAACAGACTGTTCTCCATCTAGACTGTGCCTCCATCTAGACAGTAGCTCAGTGGAGTTTGTACACGAACCACGGTCATGTCAGTCAGAAAAGAATAACCATAACCCTTCAATTTAGAGAAATTCTGACAATTAGGAATTACTTTTCCTCAGTTTTAGTACCTGAAAAGGGATATATTTAATGTTGCTTTCTCCACAGCTGCATATTTGCATTCAGACAAGTTAAGGTTAAGAAAACTGAACAGTGATTTACCCTCCCTAGTTATACATGGGCTACGCTATTAGGACAAATTTCAGATCTTCTTGTGGAAGGTGTATTTCTCTCCCAAGGAAACTTTGCTCCCTGCTATACATCATTTACTGCCTTGTCTAAGATAATTCTAAATGTGTGAAGCAATATTCCTTTTACCATTTCCTAGAGGAAGCTAGTAGACCTGTAATTAAATAATTTATCCTGAAATGCATATTCAACTCTTCCATTTTTAATTTCAATTCATCATTGCTAAGCCAACCAATCACCTACTTCAATTAAAATCATATCTGTCCATATCATTTGATACCATTCCCTTCATAAAACACTAATGAGATTTTGTGAAACATTCTGAGTATAAAACTGTACCAGATAACACTTCCATCTACAACATCTCAAAGATGAGGGATGAATTCTTAAAATTAAGATTCTTAGGGAATTATCATTTTTAATGTAATGAAAAGGTTTCTCCAGATTTAAGAATCTGTTATTTCTATTATTGGCTATGACACTAACACTTAAGATGCAAGATTTTACCAATTATACCATTCATTTCTTGCTTTAGCATTTCACATACGTGCAAGAGTTTAGTTTTATCAGCTTATAACAAATTCTTCAAGGAAATTAAACAGTAATGACCTATTTTGTTTTGAAATAAGAAACACTCAAAATCCAAAGGACTTTTTACACAAAACGTACGCATAAACAAAGAGAGACAGCAAAGTGATTATTGAGAATCTCAAAGTGCTAACAAGGCCAAACTCTGGCAGCAACAAATCTTATACATATAAAAAACCAAAACTGCTTTATTACCCACACTGGGAAGTTCAGTGATCTATATCCAGAAACTACTGTTGCAGCACCAAGATACTTAAAAGGTAAATAAATTCCAGTAAATCATACAAACATAATACTCTAAGAAAAATGGCAATAGTCCAATTCAACTTTTGTAAGCATTAGCAAATACTGACATGGGTGACTTTCAGCACTGAAGTATCACCTACTCAGACAGTTAGCCAGCTGAATTGAACAATGAGCAAACCCAGGTACAGATACTAATACACCTGGCTAAAAAAAAGACTATTACACATGGGTTAAGGAGAGGGTGTGTTCACAGCAAACTCTGTGCTCTTAAATACCCATAGTTTTAAAAGAATAAGAGCTACATCCAGAGAAGAGGAGCACTTTCAAAGAAGAGTTTCAGATAGATTCTGTCTGGGACTTCAAAACTGCTAACAATTCAATCATAGAAAAGTCTAGGTTGGAAGGGACACCTGGAGATCATTTGGTACAACTTTTGATTGACAGCACGGCCTTCAGTTAATTTTTGTGAGGCTCTGTCAAGTCAAGTCTTAAATATTCCCAGCAAGGGAGATTCCACCATTTCTCTGGACAAGGTATTCCAGTATTTAATAGCTCTTATGGTGAAGGTTTGTTTTTGGGGTTTTTTTTTTTTTCCCCTTTATATCCAGACAAGTTTCCCCTGAAGCTGATTGTGTCTGTTGCCTCTTGTTCTGTCACCTTGTGAAGAGAGAGCATTTCCATCTTCTCTCCAACTTCTAGCTATTGGAAGACTATAGTCAGATCCTCTCTATTCTCTAGGCTGAACAAACCCAATTCTTAATTTTCTTTCAACCTTTCCTCATATGCCATGTTCTCTAGCTGTCTTGGTTGCCTTCTGCTAGACCCTCTCCAGTTTTTCAATGCATCTTGTGAACTGAGGAACTAGAACTGGACACCATATTCCAGATGTGGTGTGACAAACACCAGACAGAGTGGAATAATTACATCCCTGATTTGCTGGCTAAATACCTGCTGGCACAGCCCAAGACACGTTATGCCTTCATTGCTGCAAGGGCACACTGCTGTTCATTTTAGCTTGCGATCCACCGCGACACCCAGGTCCTTAGCAGCAGAGCTACACCTAGTCAGGCAGAACCCTGCCTGCACTGCTGCCTTGGCTTATTCTGTCCCAGGTGCAGGGCTCTATATTTCTCTCTGTTGAACTTCATACAATTCTTGTTGGACCTATCTTCCAATTAACTGAGATCTCTCTCAGTGATCAATTTTCCTCCTGGTACATCTGTTCCTTGTCCAGTTTAGTGTAATTTGTAAACTGCGTAACTAGGCATTCAGTACAGTCATCCAGATTGTTTATAAAGCTATTGAATGATATTGGACTCCGTTTTGTCCCCTGAAGAACTGTACTTGTGACCAGCTGCTGGTTCAGCTTTGAGTCACTAACTACTACCCTTCGAGCTTAGCAGGTCAGACAGTTTTCCACCTCTGCTCCAGTCCATTTCTTACCAGTTTGTCAACAAGGACGTTGTGGCAGCCAAAGTGAATGCATCCATTCATGACATACACAAAATATACAAAACATTTATGAATGACTAATTAAGTTCATTCTATATCATACTTAGGGCGAAGTCAAATTAATTTGAAGTTTTGAACTTCTACTTAAAAGGAAAGAGAAACACCTTTTTAACAGAAATTAAAATTCACCTGTTTCTCTTTTCTATTTATCCAATTATACGTGCACTGAAGTTTAAGATACTGTGTTCTGCAAAAGCCTTCAAAGATTGTGTAACTACAAGAGATCCAAAAGAAAAATAATCACCACAAAAAAAGATCTAATTTATAATTGCTGCTCTGCAAAGTAGTTCAAATCCTCTGAGGTTCTTCTAAATGAGGAAAACAAAGCCTTATGGAATTAAATGCAGAATAAGAAAGTAAATATAACCACTACTCAGGTGAACTGCAAATGTGGACTGCAGACATTTCAGACAGATCTACTTAGGTACTTCAGGGAGCAGCATTTATGGTAAAATAAATGAAACATTAACCCTATAGAGCTGACTAGCTACGTGAAAATGGCCTTCAATATTTTTCATTTCCACTACAGCTATCCGTGTCTGTGAAACGTAGATAAGCACAGTCATTTCTAAATTAGCATAGAAAGTGTCAAAAAGTGTCTCAGTTTTTGAGAACATGATGCATTAATTAATTTTGCCATGACATTATAAAGTATAGTCAATATTAAAAGCTCCAATTTTCACAGAATATGAATTCTATTGATTGTATCTCCCACTGTAACAATTTCAAAGAAATCAGCTTAAGCAATGCAAGAAAAGCTAGGGTTCCACTGATAACAACAATATAATACAAGTGAGTGTTTTCCATAAACGAGGAAATACAATGCCAATTTGCCATTCCATACATGGAATTAAGAATAACAATCTAGAGTCTCCTTTTGGACTAGAACCTAGAAAGGATAAAGAGCATAAATTAAGACTATATGAGGGATAAAAAATTCCTCCTGATTAAGATCAGTGTTTATGAAAAATGAAGTGGTCTTAAAATTACATTTTTCAGGACATGTTCATTAATTGCTTGTCAGTTGTTTTCTAGGCCAACACCTTCACTCATCTTTACCCCATTTCACAGTCCTGTCACCTTGCTCTCCTCCCTCTCTTGCTTCAGGGCATAAAGGACCTTGCCTAGCCTAGCCAGGTAAGGGAAAGCAGTGGTACAAAGTACTTGTTTAGTAGCAGAATTGCAAGAAGGATTGTAGGAGATAAACTCTTTGTGCTTTCACACAACCCACACAAGCATCAGCTTAAAGTATCACTGTAATGTATTTTTCAGTGTCACTTGCTGTTTATTCTGCTTAATGATCCTTTTCATTTTTTTTGTGCACTGAATTTCAACACTGCTTTAGTAATAGATGATGATGAGAACATGCAGTTTAGTGGCTATAATAATTATGCTGATAAATAATGTACTGTATTGAAGCTATAACTGCCTTGCTTATGAACAGATTCAAAGATATTAGTATATCAGTAATAATTTAGGCAGTTAAATACACTTGAATTCAAGCTGTTGTATGTTGGAGTAACTTTATTGTACAAATTGTACAAGCACACTACAAAATCTCACTCGCTTTTACAAACTGCTATTTAATGAAATGCAGCTAAGCTATAGTTAACAGTTGATCAACTGAAATACTTGGAAATACCAAAGAACCCCTCCAGAATACATGGTGGGCATTCAGAACCTCAGATCATCACACACACAGCCTAACATACTTGACATGGCTTATTACCATCTACATGTATGATAGGAAAAAACAAGTCCTTAATAAATGTTATGGTTAGTCATGCAATATACTGTTTCAGTTAGAAATACTCACAAAATGGAATTAAAAATAAGGATGGTAAGGAAACATCCTATTACAGTCATCGCCCCCAAAAGCATTATTACCATTGTAATTACTTGTTACTGAAGTTACCTTCAGGTGGTGTTTCATCACTTGCCTCACTACTTCCAGTGAATAGAGCCATTGACAAGCCAGCATCTGGTATTGCTCTAGGTTAATGCCACTGGGAACACAGCTAGAGTTTTGTTACCTTTCCAGAGCCACACTTGTTAATAATTCAGGAGTGCAGAGCTGAAATAGGAAGTAATGAACTGGGGATAACCTACAGCTTCTATTTGTTCCATCCAATAATGGCACAAGGGAACAGCCTAATTTGTTGCTGTTTGATGTCCCCACAGAGGGGAAAAAAACCATTAAAGGTGGCTTTTTCTTATCATTTCTATCCAAATAGAGAAATTAAGGTGCAAATTCCCTAAAAGCTTTAAGGTGGGATACTAGTTTAAAGCATTCAGTAAGAAGAATGACAATGCTATTGGTCACTTCTGCAAAACAGTGGCTCCCAGCTCCCACAGGGTTTCAGCTGGCAACATGTCATACTTGATCTCATATAGAGGTCAGTTCCCCGTTGGTCAGAAGTTGCTGGGGACAAAAAAAACTACTTGGCCTGGGGTGAAATAGCCTGCGGTACACCACCTGCAGGAACACATCACGATTTTCGTCTCACAATGTTTCACTGCATCCCACAGAAAGATTAGTGTTGCTGTGTAAAAATATGTTCTCTCACACATTGCCAGTCTGTCACAGAAATCCCTTCCTGACTAGAATGAGCAAACAGACAGAACCAAGGTGAGAAGAAAAGCCACAAATTTCAGTATTTAAGCAACTTTTCTACTTGTTTTTATTTCTATTATTGTTGCCTGGTAAAAATCAACTTGTTGATTGATTGTAACTGTTGCCTGGTAATAATCTCTCAGCAAGAGAAGGGCAAGCCTTTGTATGGCAATGACTGAGCTAGTTTCAGCAACAGGTCTAGAGGAGACACCTAGAAATATCCAGCTATTTCTCTGTACTTCTTGGAAAATAATCCCTTGGATACCAATGAGTCACAGGGTCACAAATAAGCTTGGGGGGGGGGGGGGGGGGGGGGGGGGGTGTTTCAAAAACAAGAG
>NW_010973420.1:2802174-2807470 GCF_000737465.1 Haliaeetus leucocephalus
GGAGGGTAAGGGAGGCTTTACTAACAAAGTGTAACAAATAGCACACATTCCCTAAACACTTCCAAGTGGCTTCACACCTCAACCTCTTCAAAACTAAGCAAAAAGGTTTGTGTGTCACCTCCCTCCCCGCCCCCCTTTGCTTTGTTTAGAATCAATATTTTCCCTTAGAATCCACAGGAGGTCATTCAGATCTGATACAGAAACAGAAGACACCTGGTGGTGTTTAGTTGTTAGTGTGTACAAAGAGCAAGCCAATTCATACCTGTGTACAGCTGCACCAGCAACAATTAACATAATCCATGCTTTAAATAAAAAAAAAGTGATGGAGAACTTAAAACAATGTAATTGCAGAAATATACAGAAATTTAAAACCAACAATACGATATGAGTTACTGATTCCAGTTACTGCCACTATTTTATGAAAATTACTTTGTATATAGGTATGGTTACGTACACAAGAAGTAGCAACTCTATGATCATAGGAGGCTGCCACCTCCAACAGACACATGCTATGGAAAAGGAGAACAGATTCCCCACTACTGAAAAACTGAAGGACACAAAGTTGTTGGTGGAACATCCACAGAGGCAAGAATAGAGGAAGAACTGAATGAGCTTATTCTTGGGAAGCAGTATCACCACAAGTGAGATACTTACCACCACATAAGCCACAACATTTCTGACGCTGTGGAAAAGAACCACTGGTCCATACAGAAGTGCACAGAGGAGCTGAGCTCAATTCTAAACTGCCAGATCAACTCATGGATTGACAGACTGTAAGTATTCAGATTTCCATATTAAATTAGTGAAAAATTGTTATTTTTAGACAAAGATGCTGGTATTAAGATAATCTGAATATCTGATACTGAAGCTTTCTATAATATGATGCTTAGCACATGCTTTGAGCTGCATATACCACTTGGAATTCAGACACTGAGCAAAGTCAACATGTGTGAGACTCCTGGAGTCTAAGGACCTAGAGAACACAGTGGCGAGGTAGAAACAAAAACTACACCTGTATATAAACTTTCTAGTTATGTGAGGGCTGTTCAAAGTATGCATTTCATTGCCAGTGGCAAAAACTGAAATAAAAGCTGAAGGTCAGACTTTTGTCATGCTCTCTTATGAGAAATACACTGCAGTAAGTACCAGAACTTACTTGGCTAAAAAATAAGGAATAAAATCAACATGACTGTGCAACATAAAGAATATTGTACCCTTCCTTACACAACTTTAATGCATGGAATCAATCACAGCCAAGATTCTAAGTGAGAAAATTTTATAAAAAAACCCAAGTACTTGCATCTTTTGAACCAGCACTGTCAACAGAAGAAGAAATTTTATCATCTCTCTTGCTTGTACCAGCACAAACATGTGTGGTAAAGCACACTGGTGACCTGGTTAAAACTAGACTGGTTTAAAAAAAAAACAAAACAAAAACCACAGTTGATTTTAACCCACACCAACTCCCCAATCTGTTCTGATATGCAGCCACGCAAACACCTACACTGATAGAAGCGGCTAGAAGAAAACTGCTCCCTTCAACAGCAGTGCTGGCTGAAAGTGTAAATGAGACTTAAGACCTTCTGGTGTTTGCAGATTTTCTTACCAAAGCTAGCAAAGCAAAAGCTAGACTGAAAAACAGATTAGAGGCCAAGTTCAAAATCAGTACGAGACATAAAATAATTTTACATAGACTTTAAAATAAGCTTTTTATAGACTGAAAATTTTGTCCCAGATCACGAGGTATTAGTCTCAAAACTAACTCTGCTATTGGAAAAAAAACCCCAACAATTTAAAGGTCAGTAATAGGTACAAGAAACAAGCTTTAGATTTAGCCTAAAATACATAAAAGCCAGTTGAGGAAATACAACAAAGAACACAGTTGTAGGGAAGTTGGAAAACAAGGCCTTTAAGTTATATGAACAAAATCCACCTTGGAAGCCTCAAGGAGAGGTTCTGAGCTGGTAAGAAAGATCAAGATGGACAATTCTGCAATACTCAAGCAACTTTGTTCCCCAGGTTTTCCTCTAATACTGTTGTGGTTTAACCCCAGCCAGCAACTAAGCACACACAGCTGCTCACTCACTTCCCCTCCACCCAGTGGGATGGGGGAGACAATAGGGGGGGAAGTAAGACTCATGGGTTGAGAAAAGAACAGTTTAACAGGACAGAAAGGAAGAAAATAATGATTATTATTATAACAATAATAATAATAAAAGAAAAACAAGCAACGCACAATGCAATTACTCACCAAATGATGCCCAGTTAGTTCCCAAGCCACAGTGCCCCCAGGCCAACTCCCCCCAGTTTATATACTGGGCATGACATCACATGGTCTGGAATACCCCTTTGGCCAGTTGGGGTCAGCTGCCCTGGCTGTGTCCCCTCCCAACTTCTTGTGCCACTGCAGCCTTCTTGCTGGCTGGGCATGAGAAGCTGAAAAATCCTTGACTTGGTATAAACACTACTTGGCAACAACTGAAAACATCAGTGTGTTACCAACATTCTTCTCATACTAAATCCAAAACATAACAGTATACCAGCTACTAGAAGAAAAAGACAAACCTCTATCTCAGCCAAAACCAGAACAAATACACAAATATTCGAGCAAAAATGCTCCAAATATCTTATTGCCCCTCAAGAATTTGTTCTGTTACCTTAATTTTAAATATCAGCCAACAGTATAACAACTTCCTTCTGAAAGGTTACTAGCCTGTACATTTTCAGACAAGCTTTCCCTTTTTTACTTATTTATTAGAATAAGTACATTCTAGATCAATACCATCCATAAAAATATATTTCATGAGCTTTTATTTTTCTCTTGATCTTATGAAATTAGACTTACTCTAAGAAGATGGAATAAAAGTTACCTATTTTTCAGAGCTATGGATTTAAGACTTCCAAGCAAATAGGCATCATAAATTCAGCACAGTGAATGCATAACAACCTTTCACTTAGCTCTGAGCTACTTCCAATTTAGTTAAGCTACTGAATGCAATTTAAAGGCAGGCTGGGATAGGGGGATGTTCCTTATTAGCTAATCATTTCCATTCATAACACCTTGCCTCAATTAAACATTTTTATACCTTCTCCTTACTCATGCTTTCCTCTAGATAATTCTAACGGTGAGCTCTCTTCTGATCATCTTTTTAATAAAATTGATGATGGAGAATTATGGATCTCTTCTTTTCTTGAGTTTGCAGGTACCTATAAAGAAGGCGAAGAGAGTTTAGAAAATAAACTTCACCAATAAGTGAGTGTAGATATTTGAAAGTTTTCTCACTAAACTTTCTAAGTGGTGACAAGAAGAAATAGTTGAGCAATACCAGCTACTTATACCACCTTTCTTTGTTGGCTAATTTAAATTCTTAAGTAATTAAATTAAATTGTTTACTAACCAGACAGGATTTTACCAGTTATACCAGCATGCAACAAACACAGTGCCACAATTTAAAGGTGACTCTTTTAAGTTTCAGCAAATATTCTAAAAATGGAACATTTAGTAAATTTATTCACACTGGTGCTTGAGAATGTGCCAAATTAGTACAACTAATTTAAAAAACTATATAAAGCCAACACTTAAATGGGTGAACTATCACCTAATATAAATTGCACCCCAACATTTTATTCAGGATGATGAATATCTGATAGTCCCCCCAAAATTTTTCATTGGATAATTCCATAAATTGTGTTTTAGAGTTAGATCCTCCTTCAAAAGTAATGCAAACTCTCTTGCTAACCTAAGCAGTAGGAAAGAATTTTGAATGCGAGCTCAACAAATCTACTGCTCTTTATATTGTGTGCCATGAAGTATTTAAATGACAAATATTAATTAATATAGATTAATATAACAATTAATATAAATATATTAGTAATACAATTAATAATTAAAATACTTTTACTAGGGAAAGAACAAGGTGCATGATCTGATTTATGACTAGTTAAATCAGCGCAAAGACACTACTGGGTACCGAACCACAATCTTAGCAGAAAGCAAAAGTCCCCAAACTCCAGCCATAGTTGGACCTTTGGGACCTTATTATTCAGAATAGTAAAAATCCATTTAGTTACAATGGGATTATTTCTAACGTAAACACATGTTCCTTTTAGCATACTACAGTTTCTCCTCTGAAAGCGAGTATTTAGAGTGGAGACCTCAGAAGGAAGGGTCTGTCTGACTGAGTCATTTGATGTAGAAAAGCTCAAAAGAGTAGAGGTCTGATGCAGTTTTATGGTGGCACCCGCCTCACATAGTTTTATATTATTTGCCACCAGAGACGAGGATTCTTCTCTTGCCTCGAGTGCTCCCTTCCAACATTCCTAATGGCCAGGTTCACACACATGCTAATTCATCATATGCTAATTATCATCACAAAAACAATTATATAGACGGTGACTTAACTGTATATCGAACTGCATTTTCTGTAATAGAGAGTTACAGATCCTTTCATGTTTGTTTCAAGCAGATGCCACGAGTCCAGTGATGTCTAAAGACCTAATCACATTTGAAATTTAGTGCAAGTATAAAATTTAGCTTGGCAACGCCTCAGACTGGATGCGACCTGCGACCGTTTCCTCAGAACAGTATACAGCATAAATAGGGTATGTTGAAAGCCATAAAACCAAGGAAGATGAAATGTGATCTTTGGGAAGACAGATGTAGGGAAGCATAAAATCGTGAGGAAATGAGATACGCTTCAATCTCATGAGCCCTTTTTATACATTTAGTACTCTCATTGAGTTAAGTTTATTATGTAGGACTTGAAAATTAAAACCAAGCCAGGCTCAGCACAAGGGGAGTGTGAGACAATCGCGAGCACAAACGTGATGATGAAACGCTGTGGGCCTTCTGTTTTCATAGCATGGGGGACGTGTGAAGAAGTATAAAACCGCCGACAATTCCTGAGGGAAGCCCCGAATCAGTACAAAATACCGGTAAAAAAAAAAAAGGAAAAAGGAGGAAAAATAATCGAAAAAGGGGCACTGAACTGCGATGACCTAAAAAAATTAGAGTGAAACGGGGGTGGGGGCCGGGGGAAGACTGGAAAACTAAACCCATCCGCTGAATACAACCTCGCTGCCGCCGCTCAGCTTAACGGCCCCCCGGGCTCGGTCCGGCCAGCCCACCTCAGGAGGGACTCAGCCTGAAACGCACCGCAGCCGCTCCCTGACACCTCAACGGGCCTTACCGGCGGGAACGCCCTCTCCCGGGGCTCCGGGACACCGAGAGAGGCCCCGGGCGCGGGTCGTGGCCGCCGCCGCCGCCCGCCCGGAGAGGAGCTCCCTCAGCGGCCGC
>NW_010973420.1:2807626-2845227 GCF_000737465.1 Haliaeetus leucocephalus
CGGGCCGGGCCGGGCCGGAGCGGAGCGGGCGCTGCCCGGTGGGCTCCATGGCGCTGCCGGTGCTGTCGAGCTCGGGGGTGAAGTTCCGGCGGGTCCTGGCGCACTTCCCTCAGGAGCTCAGCCTGGCCTTCGCCTACGGGTCCGGAGTTTTCCGGCAGGCGGGGGCCTCGGCCGGGCACGGCGAGGTGAGCGCGGCGGCCTCCCCCGGCCCGGGCCGGCCCCTCGGAGCAAGCCCCCGCCGCGGTGTGTGGGGAGCGTGCTTTGGACCATCGCCTACGGGTCCGGAGTTTTCCGGCAGGCGGGAGGGCCGCCGTGGCCGCGGGCCTTGTGCGTTTCTGTCACCGGCGTGGAGCTGGCCCGGCGCGGTAGCTGGAGCTGCCTCCGGCCCTGCGGTTGTGGCCTGTGCGCGAAAGAGGGGCTAAAACCCCCACGTCCCTCACCAAATCGCGAGTGAGCGGGGCCGGTGTGCCGGCCTTGCCGAGGCGGGGTGTCCCGGGGGGCCCTCGGGGCCGGTGTGCGTTCCGGTGCCCCGTTAGCCGCCGAGTCGCAGGTTGGCCAAGCACAAGCGCTCCCTGTGCGCTGCCTGAGGGTGACTCAAGCGAAATACGTTGCCGCGCTGAAGTGGCCTTCTGGGCGCCCCTTCAGCGTTTGGAGGCCAGGCTGCTTGGAAGTAGCCATTTGTTTGTGTGTCTGTCTGTACCTGACCTTTTAAAAATTGTTAATAGGCAGTATTGCTCGTTAAGACTTGCCTGCTAAGTGCTCCCCACAAATGTGACTTTGGATGTGTCTCATTTTCCTTTCTGAAAAGAGAAGAACAGAGGATAATAAGAATTTCAGAGCGCTAACAGCATCTTATCCTCACACAAAAGAACGGGGAGGGGGGAAGGTAGCTAACAGACTATCTTTTCAGTAGTATTAACTGATTAGCTAAGATGCAGCCCAGAACTAGTAAGCCACAGAGAGAGATTGGCCTAATGAATTTGAACTAATGTCACTCCAGCTATTAGTTTGTTGTAGGTATGAGCTGTAAACTTTCAGCTTGTCTGTGTGCAGGGAATGTGTGGACTGATTTCTTCAGAAAAGCAGGGCATGTGTTATAAGTCTTTGGAGTTTGGATTGTTTTGTTGGCAAAAGCAAGTGAATATGCTAGAAGTGAATTTCTTGCTGCCAGCTCTGCCCACATCTCCCGAATCATGGTCTCACGTATTAGCAAAAGTCCTGTTCGTTAGCAGTTTAAGCTGTTATGCTGAGCTGTGAACTAGGACAATGGAGATCTCATCATGTGCTCCCGTTTTGGAGGGTTGAAGTTTGGTCCTGTAGCCAGGTAGACCAGAAAATTTTGGACCATCTCTGCTAGACTGACTAGAAAGCATGCAACTTCATCAGAACCTTTAAACTGTATCTGACATTAATGCTTGTGTTTTGGATTTATTTTTTTTTTACTCATGTGAAAAATGATTACCTGGAAGTTTGATACTATGTATATCTTGGATTAATATGATTAACGTTTGTTGCTTCCTGACATATAAACCCCAACATTTTTCTCCTTATCCACAGAACAATATGCTGGACTTTGTGTTTGCTGTTGATGACTCTGTGACCTGGCATATGATGAACTTGTTAAAGAACAGGAGTCATTATTCCTTCCTAAAACTTTTTGGGCCAAAACAGATAAGTAGTATACAGAGCTATGGAGCAGGGATTTACTACAATACTTTAGTGCCATGTAATGGTAGGGTAAGTACAAGTACTTCGGGTAAAATAAGTCAAATGTCTGTGTGCAAAGTATTGAAATTACTAGCTTAAAGCAGATTTCTGTGCAGGAAGCAAATCTTGTAGATTGTAACTGATACTTAACTTATGGTATCTTCAACATTTATGTCTCAAAACTGTTTCACAAACAGCATATTAATTAAGAAGCAAACAGATTTTTTTTTTGTTTGGAATTTACAACTAAAGCACATCAGAAACTGGCTTTATATTCCTTATTACTTGCTGTCTGCCAGTTTTGGTGGTTCTAAAGTGTATCATGGGGAAACAGGGCCTTAATTACAGCAGTTGATCGTGTAGTAATAGCAAAGTGGATCCTTACGGTTTGACATAAAATGCAAATATTTAACACAGCGAGTTGGAATTGACATCTGTGCTGTTCAACAGCTAATGTCCTGACCTGTGAAGCTTGGGTATAATTAATAGTTCTAGGTAAGTAGTACTTGTCCAGCAAGTCCTGCTCCTGCATCTATGTGTAGACTGTGTTTGGAGGAGGAGTGCAGATAGGAGTCAGGAGAGGGAAACACTGTATCTGTCTTGGTGTTGATTTTGAGTAACTTTTGCCATGAGGTGACAAACTGTACATAGGGAAAGCAAGTTCTTTTAAGGAAGATGGGAAATGAAATGAAAAGAAATGAAGGACAGTCATGGAAAAATGCCATGTGACCAACAGGGCACGCATGGTTGCAATAATGTTGGGTATACGTCAGAATTCTTCATAGGAAGTTGGAGAAGTAAAGTAGTCTGTTAGGTACTTGCTGTTTTGTTTAAAGGCATCTGTATGAGGCAAGAATTTGGGGTTTAAACCTTGTTCACTTTATGTAAAAAGGGATTTTGGATTTTATTTTAAGTACTGGTGATCTTTGCTATGAAATTCTGTTCTTCTTGGCTCTTTATGCCCTTATCTCATGCTGTAATGACTCAGTCATATTACAGTCTCTGGTCCTTTGTTATCCAGAAATTCTGGAGTTGGCTTCCTTGCTGTGGTGATAATCTTTGGAAACTCAGGAAGTGCAAATTGGTAACAAACCGCTGAAAGTTCGTCTTTTTTTCAGTTACATAAAATGAACTACAAAATCACAATTTGTTTTCTAACATCAAAGAGCAAAAGAAAAAGCTCACTGATATACACCCTAGCCCGCAATAATGGTACACATAAATGTGTAGGGGTTTTGTTTATTTTAGATCTCTGACAAAATAGTTCTTTAGTGTTTTCAATATCATAAAGGATACTGTGGATTATGCCAACTATTGTAATGTTTGGCTGGTACAAAACTGATCGTAACCTTTCCAAAATTTTTTTATGAACAGTTGTATTTTAATGTTCAGATCTCTTCAGTGTCAGTGTCTGTCTAGACTAGGTTTTGGGGGGATTTAAAGTCTTTTGCTTTAGTGATTGATGCTGGAGTGACTTTATTGTAACTTTGATTCTAGAACGGATCTTAAAGACTTCTGTGCATTCCACTTTTTTCTTTTTTTTCCAGAAGTTTGCATGTAAATAGGAATTATTTTTTTTACCTCCTGTGTTCATTAAAACGTTTTAAAAACATTAAAACGTTTTAATGTTGTGCATCCAGTTTTTTATTGGACGTGTGTGTTCCTTAGAATTAATGACAGTTGTAGTAAGTAGTAAGTTTTATGCAGTGGATGTGGTGCAGGTATATGGTTTTTCAAAAGCCTTTATTTTGCTTTTTTCCAGATGATAAAATATGGTGTAATTAGCACTGATACCCTGATTGATGATTTACTTCACTGGAAAACCCTGTATGTCGCTGGACGCCTCCAAAAACCGGTAACTGTTAGTCTGTTCAGTTATCTGCCTTGAAATGCAGGAAATTACAGGGCTGGAAAATTATCAGTTGTAGTTTTAACTTTAACTGTTAAGGATCTATATGTGTCAGTACTGAACAAATGATCTGCTCTGGTTTAGGGATCTAGTCCTAGAGGGATAATCTCTCAGAAAGGAAGTGAAATGTAGTCCTTAATGATATTCTGTGTTATGTGGAAAAAAACCCTGAAATTAAGTATATTAATCACAGCTTTCTGCCTATAGTAAATCTTGAATAACTGGACTATATTAACTCAGAGTCCCTTTAATGTTAAATGTAATATTTAGCTTTTATAACAAATTATAGCAGTCACCAAAATTTAACACAGTTAAATAATGGAAATCTGTAAGGATGAAAGCTGCTTTGCTGTGCAGTTACTGTCTAGTTCATTGTGTTGTTAAAGTATCTATAACTGACCGAACCATGTGTTACGCATGTTGGTTTTTCTCCTCCATGTTTGTGTCACAAAAAATAGGTCTTTGCTTTGCTATGAGTGCCTGACTCGGTGTGCTTTCAGCAGATGGCAGCAGTGCTGTTAAAATCTCTTAAGAGGGGAGGGGAGGGGGAAGGAAAGGAGAACTCTGTTCAAGTCTCAGTAAAGGAAGTTAATTATGCTTTAAACTAAAAATTTGGGGTGAAAGTTTGAATAGATTGTCTCAGCACTACTGGTTTTTTTCTATCTCCAGAGACATATTATAGCATGATACAGGTTAGAACAGCTCTTGTCTTTATAAAGAATGAAACTTAATACATTGAGACAAATTAACTGAAGGAAGAATTCTGAATTCCACGCTAACAATGAATCGTGAATATTCATTTTCAATGTAACTGCATTTGCTGCTGCTTTGATTTATTTTAGGATTTTTCTTCATCTTAGTATGTATAAATTGTGCTTTTTATCTTTTGAGTAAATTCAATGGGAGTACATACTTGCACAAGAAGGCAGAAGTTGGTGCTTTTTTTCGGTTGCGAACAAGACAGCAGAGATATCTTCACGCATATTTATTTAATAGATAAAAGAAAAACTTGGTCCATATTATTTTCATAAAGCTCACAGGAATATGCATTGAGGAAAGACTGCAGGAGTTAAACTAGAATTTGACTGAAAGATTGCTTGGTGAATGTTTAAACTGTCTCTTTGTGTAGAATCTATGAAATCACTAACTGGGATTTTGAACGTTATACCGTGTTGACCAAAAATGACCAAATAATTTGTTTAGATCTGTTGTATGGGTTTCAAATGTCTGCTGGTTCTGGCTTCACAACTGATTTGATGTTTTGATATATATGTTGTAACCGATAGTGATACAAAGCTGGTTTTACCTCCTGAAAAATGTACACTAAGCCTCTTTTAGAGGGGACATGGGGTTAGGTTGGTTTTCTTATACGCTATAATCTCTTACATACCATTTGCCATTTTTGCTAGTTCTGGACACAGTTGACTGAAGCCAGATTAATATTGTTGAACAGTTTGTTTGGGAATTTTCTCCTCACTCCCACATAGAGGAGGAAGAGCTCAGTGCCTTTCTGGTGTGCCATTGCAAAGTTGTCACTCTCTGAGTGAAAGCTGTCCAAGCTATTCTAGCACATGAGCTAAAACATTTGCTCTGGCTTGAAAATCTTGGCTTAATTTGCAGTGGAGGTTTTGTTTCTGTTATAAACTGGTTGCCTTGACCAAGTAATCTTTCCAGAATGTTTGGCAGAATAGATGGAGTTTGGAATTGCCACTTAGAAACACTAACTTTTCTTCCCAGGCTTCTTTGTGTTAAGTTTATTGGCTTTTCATCCTACATGAAATTTATAACACTGATTAACTAAATTCCCATTTAACTGCATTGAAAAATTGAATAAACAAATAAACAGTTGTAATTTTTCCATAACTGACAGGTTTCCTGAAAAAAATTTGAAAAAAAGCTGCTGTACCTAAAAAGTAAAATAAATAAGAACAAGTAACACATAATTTGTTTTCAGAGGAGAAAGATTTTTAAAAGCATCTGAGGTATTACTGAATTTTTGTTAAACATAGAGTGTAAGTAATTGCTTTAGTGTAAGCAGCTGTATTTACTGTTGTCCTGGAGAAACTGTTAAGAGAAGGAAGTGTTTAATAAATTGAAGCGAGGTGAGAGAGAGAGAGAGGACTATGAGTAGTATATGGAATTATCTTGTACTTTTTAGAGGGGTCTTGGGAGTTTTAGGTTTTTTTATATTATAAAAATTCCCACGAAGGAGTGACAGAGCACATATTTGTTTACAGAATTTTTCCAGTGTCCAAATCTCTAAAAACATTTTTTTGAAAGAGAATGGAAAAATCCTCTTATCGTGATACTGAGCAGAGCATGCATGTGGCTAAATGGTAAACTGGAATAGTGCTTTTGACACCTTTCATTCTATAATGAAATTTTCTTTGTGTATTTTGTTTGTCTGTAAGTATCTTTATTTACACATGCCTGCAGTTTCTTGTGTATGAATTTCCTAGCAGTGATGGTAGTACATTTCCTACTTTAAACTGTTGTGATCACTGAGGGTTGTGCTTATTTATAAAATTGAATATATCCCTCATTTAAAATATTTACAATTTTAAAGTCTCTACTGTTAATTAATCGAATTCTCTGTATACTGTAAAACCAGAATAAATTGGCTGCTTGTCTCCCCCTTATGTGATATGGTACAGTGAATAGTTCTGATCACAAGTTCTCTGTACTGTGAGAAAGCCTTCCTTGACTTTGGTCTTCTTTCAGATTTACCCCAAGAATCAACATTCATCCTTGTAATAGCTGGGTGATAACTATTGCACTCTGTCTTCCTGGGAGATTTCTAGCTATCTGAACTGTTTAAAATATGTTCATAAATGGTATCACTACTGTAGTCTTTCAGGTGTTCAGGTTTTGAAGCCTAGTATATTATTCCCTTTTGAAAAAATTCTGGTTTATGTTAGGGAGTATTTTTAGCAAAAGAGGAGATTATTCCTTTTACTTCACTACAGCAATTCCATGGTCTTCCATGAGGAGGAATAGCATCCCTGCCAAGTTTCATGTTTTAAAAGGCTGTAACTGTGGTATTCTTAAAACATGTCCATAACTTGCTGTTATTTCCAGGGCTAGCCTAAGGTACGAGCAGTTGGCATGACTGCTTGGGGTGCCACGGACTTCTGTCTTTCCTTAGAGTTTCCCTGTAGCAGCAAGTTATGAAAGTACATATAAGTGAATTAGTTGATGAAATTTTAAATATTAGTTTATCCTCGTGACCAGCCTGACCTGTTTATTGGATCTTATTTGAGCGAGTCTGTATGCATTCAGTAAACTTCTCCCATGGTTTTCAAGGAAATAAAATCTACTCTGGGCAGATGAATATATTGTATTTTAATGTATTTTATCATTGTCTTTCATTCTAATGCTACAAAATACAAAGTAATTTGTAGGAGAATTTAGGAGGAATTCTGAAATGCTTGCTTGTGCAGTGAACTCTTTATTTTTAAATTGAAAATCAAAGAAAGGAGAACATCCTTCAGCAATCCACCCTGGACCAATTCCTGACTATGGTATAGATTTGATGTTAGGCAAACCCATGCTTTAGTGCAAAATGATTGAAACAAGCAGCCTGTATACTGTTGCATTCACCATCATATCAAAATGAGATATTGTTCTAGTTTTATCCCTCTTAAAGATTTCACCATAATTTAAAAGTATGTTCTGAATATAGTATTGGCCAGCCATGACATTGCTTTGTCAATGTCCTTTCTATGAGAAGAATTTTGTGTGGCAGATATGTCTGATTCTCATACTTTCTTTACTGAATCTGGGTTTGTTTTTTTTAAATTTTTTTCCTTCATTAACAGAGTATTTACATTCCTAAAGGAAAATATTTACTTGAAAGGATACCTCAGCTGTTTCAGGTTATACATGGGGGCAGAATTTCAAGTAATACTGCAATTCGTTTGTGTGTGAATGGGCTCTTGGGGAGAAAAAGCAAGTTGGATATGTTTGTTCATAACTGCCAGTGGGTTTGCATTTTAAGGTATTCTAAAATAAACGAATATTAAGAAGCTGCCCTTTATAAGCAAGACAGTATTGCTTAACCAGAACACTTGAAAAAGACAGAAACTGACAACAAGCAGGTATTCTTGGGAGAGTTGTTTCTGAAAGAGTGTAGTTAGCCATCTTGTAAACCAGGGTGACTTCATCTGTCTGAATATAGAAACATATTATTATAGAACATTAGTTCTTACTGAAGATCTGCTTTTTATTCCAGTATATTTCCATATCCTAGGTGACTGGATTCTGTTGTTGGTCTCGAACAGTTTGAAAGTGTCCTAAAAATAAACTCTTCTTTGTGGCACATAGAAGCACTCAACTTCAGTGATCTGTTCTTCATGTATATGTGAAGTTCCCATTGACTTCACATTCTGCTTATACAAAGTGCAAAATAAAGCCCTGCTTCTTCTAGGAGGACAACTAATGTCTAAGAAACTACTTAAAGCATATGATAGAGGAGTACTCTATTAAAAAAAAAAAAGAAAAAAGAATATGAATAGGAAAACTTACCTTGTTTTCTGGTATTCCATTCTCTTTCAGTGTGACTGGTCTTTTTTTCTTATTGCATAATCACATATGAAGTATTTCTGTTGATGCATTCATATTTACTGTTTTGATTAATCCTAAATTTATGAATATGAAAAGGTAAATAGCTCTTCAGAGATTAGTTAATGGCTGTTGCTTATAGCAGTTCCAAACCTTTTTTGTAAAAATAGCCTTCTGTAGCAGGCTGTTAATTCTTAAAAAGATGTCCCTCTCTCTCCCACTGTGTAAGCAAAAAGGGACACTCTCGTCTTTATTGTACCATAGTAATAGGATATAATCTTAAATAAATTTCTTATTTATTTTTCATGCTAGATTGAGTAACGTTTCTAGCTCCATCTTCAGTAGCACTTTCCAGAAGTCTTTCTTCAAATGACTCTGCTTTTTCAGGTGAAAATACTGACACAGAATGAGAATAGCAAGCTGCAAGCTGCTCTTGTTAGCAATCTGAAGAGTGCAGTCACAGCAGCCTTTCTCATGTTACCAGAAAGTTTCTCTGAAGAAGACCTCTATATGCAGATTGCAGGACTCTCCTATTCTGGTTAGTATATGGTGTCTAAAGTCTCTGAGGAGAAAAGCTGTAGTTGGAGCCGTTGTACCACAGTAGGAAGTCTAATGTATAATAAGTCATCGGCTCTCTTGCTTTGGGCCTACACTGTTGCATGCTCCAACAACTATATTTTAATGCTGTGTTACATAACACCTTGGAAAGACTAACTGTGCTTATTCATAGGAAATAGGTATAGGTACGTAAGCAAAACTTCTTATATGAACAGCTGAGTATGGGTGATTGAATAGGGTGAAATTTTTTTTTCTGTTTATATGGATTGTATTTTGGTTTTAACGCTACAAAACTTTGGAAGAAGATTTTTCTTTCCACTCTCAGTGTAATGTTGATTCATCTGATAGTCTGACCTATACTTTGTTATCTCTTACTTTTTGAATGTGCTGTGTTTAAGGTTCATATTCAGTTAACTTAAAGATCCAGATTATGATTCTTCAATATATGTTTAACACTCACCTTCTGGTTGGTATTGGTTGACTTTTTTGGTGAGAAAATCTCCTTCTTTAGTTATGAAATTGATATGAATTGGTGTGGAAGAAAATTTAAGAAATTACTCCAAATGACTCTTCAATAGACGACTTAATTGGTACAGTTTAATTCAGCATTGCTCTTTAAATGTTGATATCCTTAATGAAATCACTATGAAGAAGTATGGTTGGAATTGTACTTCACACAGCACTTTCTTTGCTCATATACAAGTGCAAGTTTGGCTTTAAAAAAAAAACCCCTGCAGGTAGGGTTTGTAAGCTGCAGCTTGGTTCTACTGAGGAGTGCTACTGTTCTTTGCATAGTACTTCTCTGGTCAGTTTAGATTGCAACTTGTTCAGCTTTTCTTTAGCAGCTTTTTTTTCTGAATTGTTATCTGTTTGAAAGTGACAGTAAAGAGGGTAGTGACAGTGGGATGGGATGGCTAAGGGTTGCTAACCAGGGATGTTTGCTACAGGGCTGCATACCTGCCCACCTGAAACCTGTCCAGGAATGTCATTAGATTCTTGGTGAGCACTAGTGACCAAGATACTTTTTTTATATATCCTTTGAAACAGTGCAATTAACAAAAAACATGGGAGATCAGTTACCATGCTGTAAGATGTTGAAATTGGCTCTGCTATGTGAACAAAGCTAAAGCAGTAAGACTCCCAGTTGGGAATGTTCAAGAAAAAAGCTGTCAATTACACGTTTGTGGATATTTTATTTTGCTGCCATTTTGTTAAGTCTTAAACTTTTCAGAGAGTATACTAGTAGACAAAATTTATGTGTTACTCTACTCAGTCTCCTTGGAGACTGCTGAAAAGAGTTGTTCATGCTTTAATTTGGAAAATGTTTATCCTTTTACTTTTTTATGCATTTTTTTTGAGAGCAGTGAGTCAGTACCATTTATATGGGAAGTGTTTGTTTTGCGGCTTGGCATAAATTAAAATAAACTAAGTAATGCTAGCAAGTTGCCACCTTGCAACAACATTTATCTCCTGAATGTGGGAAGTGGGAAAATGAATTGATTCAGGATTCTGTTTGTTGGTATGTGCTGCACTGAGCCTCTGACTCCTGGTTGGTAACACTGGAAGCTACCAGGGTAGTACCTAATAGAGGTACATGAATGCTCTATTACAGACTTCACTGTCTTTTCACTTACTCTCTTTGAAGCTTTTCAGTCATGTATCATAAAAGAAAGTGTAAATGTCAGTAACGTAACAGTGGTGCTAAAAGGAGTTACTTTTTGAAACTACTAACAAAGTAGTGGCTAAGAGAAAAGCGTGATACTGTGATCTTACCATGACTGCCATTAGCTGTGCTTCAGGTATTGCCCTTGAAGTGCAGAGACAATGCAAATTATTTTCTTTCAATATTGGAAAATTGAAGGTTATTTGTTTCTGGATACAAAGTATTGGGTCTGGTCAATTTGTTTAGTAATCTGTTGAAACTGATGTATGGTTGCAAAGAGTAGAACTGTGTTACTCCTGCTTTTGAGTCTGAACTTGACAGCTGGAACTTTTTTGTTGTCCAAGTGAAAATGTGGACACATAGGTTGATGACAATACAGCATATCAGAGGCCACATAACAATTCTGAATCTTATTTTCTGTGCTTGAAGGTATCTGAATAGTATTTTTTGACTATTAGAAGGTGAACCTTTTTGTGGATTATATAGGCATTGGTAGAATTGGAGAATAAAGTTTTAGATGACAGCTTTGTACTATGTTGGTTTCTGTTATGTTCTTCTTTGAGTTTTTGTGTTTTTCCTAATGAATTAACTGTTTCTCTTTTCTTGACTAGGTGATTTCAGAATGGTAATAGGAGAAGACAGATCGAAAGTGCAGAACATAGTGAAACCTAATGTTCCCCATTTTCAGAAGCTGTACAGTAACATATTACAGGACTGCCCTCAAGTGGTATATAAGCACCATCTGGGAAGGCTAGAGGCAAGTGTTCTTCAAAACATTTTTAAAACAAGCAACTGGAAGTGCTTTATCACATTGACAGAAGGTAGGAATTTATGCCATATACTAAGGAGAGCAGTTGGAGTCACTGTACTTGCTATTTGTTACGTCTCTGTTGTTTAGTTAATTCTGCAACCAGAAGACTTGTCTTAAATACCAGTCTCTGCATATGTAGTAACTACTGTTCATTTTCTCTGAGGATGGGCACAGAACTAGAGCCCTAGCAAGGGAACAAGAGAAGATAATTTTAAAACGTGTGTTCTAATGACTACCATATGGAAACAACAGTCTAGGAAGTGATGAATAAACATATGGTTTGCGTTAAGAAGATTAGGCCATAACTTAGAGGTGCAACTTTCTGCAAGCAAAAACTGCATCTCACAAAAAAAACGTAGAGTGCTGGTTATGAAGATCAGTTGACTAAACCCAATTGAAATTCTGCCATTATCTTTAAATACCCATACTAAACCATTTTTTTCCTAGTATTTGGGAAACAGGTATCCAAAATGACCAGTATCTTGAATTCCATCTTTCTGGCATAAGGTATAAGTGCAACGTTGCAATTAGGGGAGAGATGCCATAGTCAGGGGTCCAATAGCAATTTTTCCTCTTGTAGTATGCATGTCCGTGTGCGAACGTTCAAGTATGATATACATTTCAACATGAAGTTACAAGTAGCATGGGTTGTCTCATGGCCATGGGTGTTTCTTTATCCTCAAGTCACCTTGGTAATTATCTCATGAATGCCTCCTTTTAGGACATGTATTTGTTAGAAACTGAAGTACAGATATAAGCAAGCTTGTGTACAGTAAACAATTTTACTGCAACGCTTTGGAGTACAGTGTAGACGAATCTGTATTATACTGCAGCTGTCTCCATGTTTTCTTATCAGTGTGCTTTTGAACAGTTTAGTGGAAGAAGTATTTAAATGAATTTTGAAAAGAATCAGTAATGCCTTCTCCAAGAAAATGGCTAGTTAGAATAATACTTCCTGTTGTGTTGCCTTTAAACAAATCCTAGTAGCATACTACAAACATGTTGTTGGATAATAAATCTGTCCATAATTCCATAATAGTCATCGAGTCTGTTGATTAAATGCCATCATTTTACTGTTGATTTTGAGCAAAGTGTTTTAATACTTTATTCCTCATACCTTGGTCTGGTTTATGGCAGTTATTCCCCACACTGAAGAGGATAACTGCTATTGGGAGTGGTGTTTCATGCAGAATAGAAACCCCTTCTCCAAGTAGTCTTCAAGAGTTACAGAGAAAATTCTTTCTTAAAAGATTCCTCAGAAACAATTGAAGGCAGACACTAGTTCTTATAGTTCTGGTTCAGGCGTGGATTCCTCCCACATAATGTTAAGAGCCCGCTCGTTGTCGGCTTCCTCTGTAGTCAGTGGGTGATTCATCTGGATATCATTTTCTCCCCATTGACTAAAGGGAGTGTATAGGGCAACTAGACTCCTGTCTGATGTCTCCATGGACTGTCTAAAAAGTTGTGTGGGAGGAATTGAGCATTTCATATTTTCCTCCAGTTTTGGAGAGATCTGCTCCATTATGCATTTTTCAGTATTTGTGCTTACATTTTGTATAAATGTGTACAGGCCTGCATGTTGGTATCATTGTATTCAAAAAAGGGTCATTGAATTTCTGATTTAGATTGGAAAATGTGGAATGAATGTTTCCTTCAGATTATATGAACCAGATGTGGTTTGAGTTTAAAGCAGAGAAAATGTTTTTCAAACTAAACTTGAAATGTGTGTGTGTATAGTTTGATTATATTCAGGCAGAAGAAACTGAGCTAAGTGGTCTTTTGGGAACTTCTTTTTTTTCATTGTAGTGTACTTATGTTTCTAAAGGAAATTGGATAGAACAGAAATTATACAGTTTCAATGAAAAGTTGTTTGCAGAGGCAGCAAGATCATATGTGTACATCAGTCTTCCCTTGCATAAAAATTAACACCTTTGCATTGAATTATTCTTCAGGTTCAGAGCTGAGATACTGCATTTCCCAGTGCTTGGGAAGTTTTCATTAGCATTGTCAATGACATTTACAAGTGAAATGAATCGTGTTCTTTGAGGTATTTATCAGAGGTCAAAGATAGCCAAAAGACTCTTCTGACTTCTTTGAATAAGAGAACTTACTTTATTAACACTGAATGTTTTTACTGTCTTATTTTTTATAACATTCAGATTGATAAAAGTCCAGAAGGTCAATTTACGCAACTAATGGCTTTGCCAAGGACTCTGCAGCAAAAGATAACTTCTCTGGTAGACCCTCCTGGAAAAAACAGAGACGTGGAAGAAATTTTACTGCAGGTTGCCCATGACCCTGACTGTGGATTTGTGGTGCATCAAGGTAGGCCTAGATCAGTGTCTGTAATCTCCTTTAAGACATGATAGATATACAGATTCATTGTATATGTTCTTCTAATTCAGAAGGATGATTTAGAGAGAAGGACAATGAAAACAAGAGATTAATCATCGCATACACTCCTAAAAGCATGGGTTTGGATTTGTTTCATTGCGGGCAGATTATCTGAAATACTAGCAAATAGAATTTGTACTGATATAGAAAGATATGTTGTGGTTTGGGTCCTGAAAGAAGTAGTCTTTAGGAATTAGTGTGGCCTGCTTAGACCATCTAAACTCTATTTGGGATTCTTACATCTTCAGGATTTCATTGGCTGGCATAACTTCATCTAAATACTAAGCTATATATCCTACCAGTCATACATTGCAATGCTAAGTTAATTTTCTGGCTTGCTGACATTACCCTTCCCAATCATCATAGTTAGTCCAGATACATGAGCTCTGGCAGAGAACTGCAGCTTTGAGGAAAAAGGTTGAGGTGCTTCTCATCATCACAGATTCTCTGAGGCAAGATGATGTCATATGAGCAAATTAAAGCTAATGCTGCAGACATCAATCTTTTATTATACTGCAGAAAAGTGAAAATGTTTAGTACTTGAAGAGTCCTTTGCATCTTTAAAGAACTTGACACATCTTAGTTCCAGGTAGCCAATTTTGCAAGCTCTGTCAACACAGCAAAAACTCCCTAGATACCTGACAGCCGCTAGACACTAGCCAACTGCCGAGGGGGGTCTTACACTGATTTCTGTTTGGGGAAATAAAGCTCCTGAATGTTGCAGTTCTCCATTGACAGTATAGGATGGATGAATTGCACCTGGACATCAAAGTGTCCAGCTTCTTTCATGTCAGTCTATGGCAGCTTCTATGCTGCTGTGGCTGGACTGCAACAGTAATGTGATAATAGCTGAATCTGGGAGCAGGAGTTGCAGTGTTGTGAGCTGCATATAGTTTTAGAGCTCTGGGTTGTTCACCCTGAGCTAGCTATCCTTGTGGTTGTGTTTATGTAGGGTGTTGCAGGCATGGCTGTGACTGTGGGCTGTGCACAGTGGTGCAGCAGTTCAGTATCAAAAGATTGGATAGATTTAGTCTTCTCAAGCCAAGCAGTTTATACTCTTAGGAGAACAAATCAAAACCCCTCTCTCACTTTTGTGGCCAAAAGATTTTCCTAATTTAAGAATCTAGGTAAAGGACAAGACAGGCCACTTGGTAATCCTACAAGACAAAGCTGATTACTCAAGCTGAATTGCATTGTCTCTAGGTATTTTACTAGCTCAACATGATTTGTTCCCCTCCCTACCACTACCCCACCAAATTATTTTCCCGTGGAATATTGTATCCCTCTTCCTTATTTGTGGATTTCCCTAAGCTTTGTTCTTCATTATAGAAGTAGCTTTGAAAGAAGGATTTAAAAGTAATATTTGAAATTATATTCTACATTCTGGTTAATGCAGAAGAATGACTTTCAGTTTGCAAGACAACTCTGGGACTGCTGCATTTCTACATTTTTAAGTATTTAGTAAAGTACAGTAGTTTTGTTCTGCACATATCAGTATGCTTGTATACGTATGTGTTAGAATAGATAAAATCTAATACTTCCCCCAAAAAGTTTTAATGTTTTACATACTATTCAATTGAATACCTAAGAACCACTGGACAATGAGAACTGAATGTGCCATAGTACAAAGTGGTAAATGAGCCTTATCTCCAAAAGCTGTTAATTTAAAAAAGCCAGACAAACACTGCACAATATAGGCATCTCTGCTTGATCAGAGAAGTGCAAAATCCCAATTCCATACTGAAGTAAACAATGAGTATAATTTGTTCTGCTCTAGAAAGTTAATATACCAGCACTTAGATGAAACAACTCTGAATCCTTTATGACTAGTCATCTTAGTAGAGAAATAATGGGAACACAAATAAATTAATTTGATTAATTCCTACTGGTTGTTATCTGTTTTAATATTGATTTGTGGGGTTCTTTTCCCTGTATGTTATATATAAAGTAAGTTAGACTAGCTTAGAGAAAATTTTCAATTAGTATCACAAAGCAGAACAGTAACAAACTTTCTCAGCTTAAGTGTATGTTTTACTTTCAGACTGGCTTGATTGTATAACTGGAAAAATATTTAACTTTGTGTATGCTGGAGGATAAAAAAATCCCCACAGAACTGCTAAGATGGGTAACATCTGTGTGCTTTTCTATCTGCAGGCATTTCAGGAATTGTGAGATCTTCCAGTATAGTGCAGAGTGCTAAAACCATACTAACAGCTGGTAAGAATGTGTGTGATTTCTATCAGCATAGGCTTTCTGATTTCACAAAGTAAAAATTGTAGGGCCCCAAGACTGTCTTGTTACAAGAGTTTAAAGAATAAACTTTTTGGGTGTCTAATTGAAAGCCCCTGGAAAATGAAAGTAACATTTAAAGCAAAAGCTTTATATAACTACTGAGAAATTGTAAAATGCCAAAAGGAATTGGAGTCTATATGACTCTTAAACAAACAAACAAACCCCCCAACAACCCAGAAGTAACAAAAAAACAACTTCTGACTTCAATTTTATCTTATATATGGGCCAGATTTGCACTACTTCTGCTCTTTTTGTATTAAAAAAACCAGAAAAAATTACCTTATAATTCAGTCTGGCTTTCTACGTGTGAGTGGATCCCTAAATGATCAGTACGTAGTATTGGTGTGTTATGTAGACTGTAAGGTTATTTCATCATAAAATAAAAGAGGGGATGAGTTTTGAGGGAGAGAGCTTTGACAGGAACCGATGTTTTCCTCAGCCTTGGAAGACAGGTGTGTCTTTGAAGACATCATGTATTTCAAACTGAGCCTATACTTGGTGACTGTTGGATATTACTGTAACTCTCATACTTCAAAATTAATTACTTTACAAAAAGAGTCTTACAAAGTCAGTGTGAGAGAATGTGTAGAAGGGAAAAAAAGGACTTGCTTTTATAGAAACATGGGAAAACTAGGGATGCTTTTCAGCTATCAAAGTCTTCCTAACTGAATGAAAGTTACTGCCAGTTACATAGGTGAAGCTTCATCCTGTTTCCTGAGTTCTGGAATAAATCTAACTTTAAGGTGACCTGATTTTTACATTTTAAAAAGCTGAAAGCACTGCAGCTTGATTTAAAAGGAGGACTTAAGACCTGAGCCTTAATTTACTTAAAACTCTGATCGGGGATAGTCTTAATTCCTGCAAAGTGAAAAGTCCTTGCTGCTTGCATGAAGTTGCTCAAATAATTTTCTGAACTCATTCATACCTATTCCTAATTCTTCCACAAAAGCAATTACATACAAATGATGCCATTACTAGTTTTAAAAGCAGCTGTATAGTTTCCTACTGAGCAGTCCTTATCCAGACTTCTGCAGCTGTTGTTCCCTTCCCATTTAGTATTGAAGTTGGTGGCTCCACGTTATGCTTCCTACCTCCTTGTAAAGAAACACAAGTTGCAGTGTTCAGGACCATTAGTGGGCTGCCGAGTAAAATAAGCACGAACAGTTGTACTTTTTATATGTTTCTGTTAATAGTCTAGTTCTATTAACTGGAAGAAGTCTGACAAAACTATTGCCTAACTTTGTTTAGCAGCTGGAGGAGACTAAGGACACAGCTCCATCTGAGAAAAGCAAATTTATGTTTTATACGAGTTAGGTGTATTGCAGGTATTAGTTTCTAATGTAATGTTTCCAACCAAATAGGTGACATTTTTCTTATAGGGTTTGTTGTCAAAATTACCTGCTAGTGGTAAAGGCTTCTGCTGTAACATGCCTCTTTTAGAAATACCGGCTGTAACCTATCTGTTTCTAAATCCATTAAGAGTAGACTTTGTAGAGTGAAATAATTGGAGGGGAGTGGTCAAAGACAGTGTTACCATCTTGAATTCAGTGCTTGTGAAAGTCAGCAGTCTGACTGACCCATGGAGGAAAGCTGTTTGTAACTGCAAGACTATGAATAAAAATAGTTAAGCTTTGTGAGATTATTTATGCTCCCCTTCTGTCTGTTCTGCCAGACAGAAACTCACTTCTGGGTATTGTTAGTTCCTTTTGTGTGTCATGCAGTAAATCACTTACAGCCTCTATTGTTACTAGGACTTTTTGGGGGTCCTAATGCATCTTTTAGTAGGGCTTGTAATTTTTACTGTGTTTTCTGTTTTGTGCACCTGAAACTAGGTGTTTGTGAAATGCCTTTTCTTTCCTTTGTCTTAACTGCTTTTTGGTTTATATGTAGTTGCTTTTTTTTTTTTTCGCTTTAGAACAAACTCTAGTTGTCTTCTAACCAGCCAGTTACATAGAGTAACACTTATATCTAAACCCATGTATTTTCTACTAGTGCTATTAGTGTTGAAAATGCATTTTTTGCGGTTTGATTCAGGTAGAGCAAAGCAATTATGATCCTTTGCCTCAAACACAAGCCAAATTTGAGCAAGGAGGCTTGGGAGAGTTTAGTTTTCTTACTTTTAGCATAATGTAGTTTGTTTTATTTTAACTGTATTTATGCACTTCTGCCAGAATCTGGTCAAAACCATTAGCAACAGAATTCAGGATTGATCTTTTGGGGTTACTCACAGATTATGTGCTGAGGGAAATGAGTTAGATTTGGAAAAGGACTGTTCCTGGCATTTCCTAACCTCTGAATGCTGTTTAATGAATGCAAAGCTTGCCTGTAGAGCTAACCTTCCTGAGCACTGCTGTGCAGGCCACCCTGGCTGGAGAAAGGGTGTTCTGGTGCTTCAGTTAGGATCAGGAGTGTTTCTGTAATGTGTGCCACTGCACATAAAGTGAGTGTTGCCTCACTTGCTAGTAGGCATCGCCCTGCTTCCCGACAAGCCTGTGTGTGGGCCTTACCAGAGCACCACCAGTTTTGCTCACTGAAGATGGAGAGAAGTACAGAAGTAGTATTTTTTGCAATAAAAACCTACGTTGTAGTGCACATTGAAGAAGAAATAAAATTTAACTGACCAGGGGCGTGACCTCAGTATTTTGCAGATGAGGTATTTGTATGATCTTCAGTGATCTTCCCTGGAATTTAGGAGGGATGGGTTTCCATGGCTTGAGGAGTTAGTTAGGAGAAGCCTTTTGCCTGTTTTTTCTTAAACATTTCTCTCCAAACATTTATGATAGAGCTTATGTTAAATTTTGCTGTATCTTCTAATGAAGATTTTCTCCCAATCACAATTTCTTAATTTAAAAACTTCGTCACTAGGTGGCAGGCATTAATGCTGCTCACATTGCTTTGCCATTTCTAGGGGCTCCTACCAGCCAATATTCCTATAGATACATACTGTACACAGACAAAACATTGTGGCTCCTACATTGAAAGTATTTGTTTGACTCAAGCAAGGAATGTGTATTACAGGAAAGTGAACTTTTAAATTTAATCCCTAAGGATGCTGTATTTCTTTAACCAAGACTTGTCTAATGTACTGTTCCCCTAAGAACTATTTTCACACTTTCTGCTAGAGACTTTAGGAATATGGCTCTGTCCTTCTGCAGTGCTTATGTTAAGAATAGTGAATTATGAAAGAGAATCAGGAAATTAGTGGCTCCATTAAATAAGGTCTGATTATTTTTTCTTGCTTTTCCTAGTAACTTGTACAAGTACTTTTGTCCTATGTCTGCTTGCAAAAGAATTAGTTTTCATTACATGGCCATCATTCTTTTTGAAATGTAGTGGTGACACAAAATTATTTCCTTAGCTTATTGTTTTATCTTAACAACAACAACAAAAAGCGAAATGCCTATTCTCTGGTCTGTAGCATGGTAGTCCAATGTACAGCATGTTTCTAAATTAAATGTTAAATCAGGAGTAGTTGTTGCTGAGATGGCATGCTGTGTATTAACATTATTGGCAAGGAGCACAAGCAAAATAAAGAATTTCCACCCATTTAAGAGAACTTTTTTCATCTTTTTCTGCCAATGTGGTTTTAAAGTTGAGCTCAAGCTCTATGTTTTTGTTTGTTGTTAAATGCCCTATTTAGTTTTTGAAAATGTGCCTATGTATTTCTTCAAGTCTGTGGTGAGATTGCCTCTCTGTTTCCCATTAGAGATGGCACCATCATTTGATTTATTTTCCCACATAGCCAGAGTCTGCGTGGTCTTTGGGAACTAACTCTGAAGTTCTTGTATTTAGCTCTTCTGAAGGAGACGTTGATACTTCTCTTAGATTTCTTCTTTATATCTTACTAGAGGAATGCTGCAAGTTTTGAAAATTTCTTATAAATAAAATACTATGAATTAAATCATCAGTTGAAGGGATTGTTCAAGATACTTTTAAGTTAGCACAAATGCTTGTAGCTGCTCTGAATAACATTTGTTTTCTTAGAATTGGGATATTAGTATACTGTGTCTTCAAGGAATTTATTTTTTTAAACTATAAGGAACATCTTTACATATAAAATATTCTGTAGATTTGTGATAACTGCTGTCTTCATCAGCTGCCTGAGCAGATACTGCATATCACTGCACTTCACTGTAAACATGTGTAAAAAAGTTTGCATGTGTCTGTGTGTGATACACTATGTAACTATTTGCCTCCACATGACAGCTCTTCAGCAGTATATGCGTTAGTTTTTCTTTTCAAAAGGAAGTAAAGAATACTACAGCCAGGCATATGTACCAGGAAACTTTGTGGGACTTACATTATAGCCAAATTACTATCTTACAACACTAACACTTCCAAAAAAATGAACATGGATCGTTAAGTAAAACCAGATACGACTTATGTTTACACTGAAATTTTGTGGTCTTGATTCCATGTGCATTAGGTCTTTGTTCTGTATCGTATAGTGGAAAAATCTAAAGGGGAGGTGGAACCACCAAGTCATAGATTCATAGCTAAAGTAGAAAGACATTTTCATGTGGTCCAACTGCTTCAGATTCTGAGACTGAGCCATAATTACAACCATTAACTTTTACTACAGATGTGACTCATCACCCTGAGGGCTGCTTTAAGAAACCAGCTGTATGTATAAACCTGTATTTTGCTTTGTAGCATGATGTGCTAGGGCAGAAATGTAAGCATCTTATTACATAAGGCTCTAGTGGGTGGAGTTCAGTAGAGTGCTCCCTGCAGGGGGAAAATATGAAGGAGAAACATCTCTTTATGTTGGGCTGCTGCAAGAGGCAGAGTAGGTTGGCAAGCTGATAGAACAAGCTGACTTGCAGGCTGCACTGCCAGCGCAGTTAATTACAGTCCTGCAGGGCTGTATCAGCTGTGTTACTGTTGATTTGACACATGGTATACTGTGCTTCCAGAAGTACACAGACTTTACTGGAATGGCAGAACAACATCGATTCTGGCAGAGCAATTTCAGTATGCAAGGGGCTGTATCCTGGAAGTATAGTACCTAGGAGACAGGACAGTAACTTTCAAAGCCGTACAGTTACATAGTTTTAGCTTTGGAGACTGGAACCACTTCTTTCATTTATGTGCTATGCCTGAGCTCAGTCTGGCCTTGTTCTGCAACTGGAATTCTTACATTGTGCAAATTTAATGCAGATATGTGAGGTGCTTCAGAATTTACATGATTATTTACTTGTTATTTGAGATGCTGCAAAGAAAAGCCCACATTAGTGTGCTTGCTTTTAGCAAAAACCTATAAAATAAAGAAAAGTTTGAGCTTACATATGGGATGCACATGGTTTTGTAGGTTGAAAATACATATATGGATGATTCCTTACAAAAGGTAAAGTTGAGTTTATTTAAATTACAATTAGAGACACAAGAAGTGCAAAACATTATATACAGCATATTTGTTATGATAGGCTTTTTACTCTCTGTCACGTTCCTTCAGAAATAGAGCATGTACTTTACTGCATACTCATTTGACTTCTTGTGACTCTGGACTGCTCATACTGAATGCATCTTCCATTTAAAGTATTTTATCTTCATTTGATTGCTTTTTAAGGTCTTTTCAAAATCAAATATTACCATACCTTTTTTTTTTTACCCCCCCAAAAAAGTCCAATGCAGTAGATGGCTAAACCTGGGTCTAAGTTGCTTGTTTGTTCCAGAAGATCTTTCCTTGTGTTCTGGTGTGTTATACCATATGACTTTTGGCTAAATTGCTTCTGTGTACTTTTAGTCAGTGTTGTCAGGTAAACAGTGTTCTATTAAATAAGCATAAGAAAGATAGTATTAAGTATAACGTACCATACTTTTTAATCTGTGCATGTGAGTGTCAAAATCAAGGCTTTTTGTGCAGTATTAAAAACTTGCCTTTTCAGTTTTGAATTTGTAAGGGTGTAATTAGACTGTGTTGTAATCTGAAAAGTCACTCTGTCTTTTATGTTGTTTTATTTTTTTGGTTTGGGGTGGTTTTTTAATCAAAAAAAGCTGGAAGGAGGAAAACCAAGTAGCTCCACTAGCTAGGATCTCAGAACCCTGCTGAAATGCCAAGACTGACAATATTTTGGTTTTAAGTTTCCAAATACTAGATGACTAAACCCAGAAAAAAAACCAACCCAACTCTTCATCTTTTTTTTTGCTCTAAGTCTGTAAGAGAAGGCTTATCTCTGGTAGAACTTCAGAAAGTGTTTAACTCTAAGGGCACACTTTACAAATTGTGTGGGAGTCATCCTCAATCCCTTCGTATCTAAAACTTGTAAAAGCTTGGAGGAAATGACTGCTGCAAAATCCTTCTGTATCTTTATGAAATTGAGAAATGCCTTCCTTCATTGTAGGCCTAGCATAAAGGTATGGTATTTACCAAAGTTCGCTGCTTGTGGGCTACTGCAGGATGATGCTAGAGTATGACAGCTATTCTGGCTTCATATGAGGTTTATTATAAACAAGTGACAGGCAGGTTACTCTGAAGCAAAATTGGTCCAGAATATCCCTGTGACAGGGTATTCACACTGGTGTCCATGCTGTATTTCTGATATTGGCAGTGTTGCCAACTTACAGCTGTTTGTCATCATCTTGTTATTTTGGCTTCTTTCAGTTCACCTGGGTATATGCCTTATTAATCTGGTTTTCCATACCCATCATAACTTCAGTTTTATCTTTTTTTTACCTAAGGACACAGATGTCATTTCATTATGCAAGTCGAGCAGTTTTATTCTCTTGCAGATGTGCTGTTCTCTCAGTTATGAAATGATAGCTGCCATTAGTTAGGATGAGGCAATAACAAAATATTCAAGGAGGTTACAATGTACTTTACAACTTGTTGAAACCAGAACAGATTTCCACCTCAACAGTCAGCAGCACATTTCCTATGAAAAAACAGTTCTCTGTTTTCATTTTTAATTCACAAGCCTTTGCATAGCAATGCTCTGGGTTGTTTGACCTGGAAAGCTGCTGGTGGTGCACCGTGTTTGATTACGTTTAATCAAGATGGGCATCAGTGTGACGCTTCTCAATTCTAACTGCGTAGAATTGGTCTACAACAAAGCAACCAGGTGCCTGATGTATAGCATCAAGCAAGGCCAACTACAATCTGATTAGCGGAAGAAATTGGTAAAGTAGGATTTGGAAGTTTAAAGTTTGTTGTCTTCCAGTCATGCAGAGTTTGCTGGTCTTGCTTGAGCAGACTGTTCTTTTGTCCTGGTTCACCCCTCTCTCCTTCCTTCCCCCTTATCAGAAGGGGCTTGAAAAGCATAATATATTGGTTTGGTGAGGGTCTGCAGTAGACCCAGATGGTTTAAAAGCCTTCCTGTATTTAGCATTTAGGAACAATGATGTAAATTAGTTGTTTCCCTCTGTACTAGTTAAGAGTTTTATCATGAATCTCTACATTTGCTATACCTTGGTCATTGTCTATACAATGTGCTTGTATGCAACGTTCTCAGACCTTCAGAATGAACCTATTCTATTCTGCATGCTTTGATACCATTAAAAATATTTATTTGTGTCATTATTTACTGTGTTATGAATGTGACAAGAAGGTTATTTGCATGTCTGCCTGATGGATTAGGCTGTCATTCTTCCAGGGAAATACTTTACTTCATGTAGTAATAACCTAGTATTTGAGTTAGCCTTCCTAAATGTTGATGTTTTCTGGGTTTTGTCTCTCTTGTTTTTTAGGGGCAAAGAAATCTGTAACTTACAGTATGAAGAAATTATATAAAATGACAAAGGGATGGTTAAGGAAGACATCTTGAGTCTTGATATACTGTGTATGGGTAAATAAATGGTACTTTTTCTCAAAATATTTTGCAGACATTGCTTTGCCTACTTGAGGAGATTAAAGGGCATTTAAGAAGTCTGTTCTAATAATTTACATGCCCAATTTTTCTACTAAAATAGGACCTTTTGTTAGCAGGGGAAGGTTCGATGGTAGTAGGGCAAAGGAATTATACTCTGTAAATACCAAAATGAATTTTCCTGTATACTATAGCTTGGATTTTCAGAAATCCTGAGTTAAAAGGATTTATCTTATATATGAATTAAAAACCAAAGCCACTCATTTTCTATGTATTGCTAGCTTTATTTTTCAAAATACCCTCAGGATCTTTCAAAATATTCACTGTCCCAATTTTAGTTCCATCAGGGACTTATGGAACTGGTGAGTGCATTAAGTTTTAAGTAGATATGAAACTGTCCTCTCAAAATACATTATTTCTGCACTTACAAGTTCATCCCTAGAATTCTTCTGAAGATGCTTACAGGGTGCTTCTGCAGGGCAGGCTTCAGGAAAAGTAAATTTTTTCTCGGATGTGTGACATTCTGAATCCAAAAACTTTGACAATGATTTTCAGTGTGGGAAAGAGTGTTTGAAATGAGAAGCTTGTAAGGTATCAAGTCCTTTCATAAAAATTGTGTGTTCCTTTCATGAGACCGAGATAACAACTGCCCATCTGATGGGTAAGCATTGTCAGAAGTGTCATAGCGGGAAGGAAAGTCATACTTTCACTGACATTCAGCACCTACTTGTGCAGATTTATGAAATGCGTGTTGTTTGGCAGAAGATTCTATCCAAGTGCTTTAAAGTTGGGAATTTTATGAACAAAAGTACCTATTGTTTGATTCTTTGATTTTTTTTTTTTTTTTCCTGAAAATACTGTCCACAAAGATAAAACTTGTTCTCCCTTGCTTAATTAAATTAGCTAAACTAAAGAAAAATGGACTTGTACATAACATGTTACATTAATCATGCCATTAAAAAATGGACATTTCTGGCAGTATTCATGTGTGATGCAGTAAATTTGGAGTATCTGTTGTAAATAGAATATTTTTTGCACTGAGTCAGGTGGGTTTGCTAATTTTGGATGTTTTTTTTAATAGAAATAAATTGAGAGAACACTTCAATTTTATTTGTGAGAGTGTTAATGATAAAAATAATTTTAAAGGTAAATGGAAATAAAAGTTATCTTTCCTGATTAGCATGTATCTTTTTCTTGTGTATTATGGGATCAGGAGGGCCATCTCTCAAGCTACATTTGATTTAGTGATCTCACTTAAAAAAAAAAATATTATTGGAATGATATTGGCTGCTAATTGTTTCCAGGGAGGAGTTCAAAGCATAAATTTAAGAAAGAAGACAGAAAATACGTTATTGTATGTAATATGACTCATTGAGGCTTACTTTAATCACAGGGGAACTTTTAAATACTGATTATTTTAAAATATTTGTGTTTAAAGTGGCAAATTTGAATCCAGACTCAGGAAAGAAATGTGTCTTTTTTTTTTAGGTTTTTTTTTTAATTTTCTTGGAAAATATTACTGTGAAATAGGAGCTTTCTAAGGTCATAGGCAGATTCCTAACACTCTGCATTATCAAGACAAATCCCCTCAAATGTCCCTTTTCTGATATTAGGAGGCCAACTACCCTTTTTATGGTGGCATATTCTACAAAAGAAGTGACTTCAACTAAAGAATGTTTGCATGTATGGTACTAGCATTCTCTGTGTCTATTAGTAAGAGGCCAAAGTCCCCAATCTGAAAAGTTTATATTATAAGAAACGAAGCTCAGAAATTAAAGTCACTGCTTAAATTAAGTTAACCTTGGGTTTTGGCTGGATTTTTTTGTTTGCATGAAGAGGTTCCTTTCTGGATAATCTAGAAGTCTTTTATACAAAATATACCCTATCCACCTTAAAATTAACTTCATATGTAGTGAAGACTTGAAATAGCCATACCATTTTTTACGTTTCAGCATGAGCTCTAGTAAAAAGAAATCTGAAATCAGATGTTGACTTACTTAGGTATGCTTGGTGGAAAATTCTTAAGAACAGAGAATACTGATCCCAGTGGTAGAAACAGACCCCAGCAGATACAAAGCTTGCGGACAAATGAACAGCAGGTGAAAAGATTCAGGATGGAGTCATGACCTTCTGAATGAAACAGTTACCAGGTAAGAAGTGCAGTGCTGGCAGAACTGCCTGCTTTAGTCATCTAATGAGGTAACAGCTTTTATTTTTTATTCCAAATGAAGTACACTGTAGCAGAAACTGCATATGGGCAAGAGCATGGACAAAAGACTGATTCTTACACCAGCAATTTGGTGTTAGCAGATTTTTAGTAGGGCTCATTGTATTATGGGAAGTCCTCATCTGTGAAAGTCTTAAGATACAAAAAAAATTTGGAAACTGAAATTGAAAGCACATAATATATTGAGTCCTTGTGGGAAACAGGACAGTTTCAGAAATAACCCTCTGCATGAATAGTTAGCAGAATTATTTATTTATTTTTAATGTAACTGAATTTTATATGTTCAGGGCTTTCTTTTGTAATTGTGTTTTACTTTCTTTTAAGGCTGTATGGGAAAGGGTCTAAGTAAGACTTAACTCCTAAAGGAGAGGATGCTTAATACTGGTGAGGATTTGTCCTCGACAGAGTCAACGAGATCACTCTTAGTGAAATTGTATTTTTCTCTGTGTGTGTCTGAATTCTGTTGCTGTAGTCAACTTTTGGGAATTGAATACTGTAAGCAGAAAACTACAGTTGTTTTTATGTTTTTAAAAAATGCTAGTTGCTGCACACTGGATTGTTAGAAATCTATTCCATGTACTGAATACATTACCAGATAATTACGGCTAACAACTAAAATGTTATTCCAAATTTTGCCTCATTTATCTCCTTTTTATGTCTTTAAATGAAAATGTAACTATTGCATTTTTTTAATTCCCATAATCCCCTCAAGGATGCAGGCTTTCTTAGGTGCTGCGTAGAAATGTATAAGCTGAAAGGAAAAAAAAAAAGGACATCTGTGGTGCACAGATGGAGCAAAAACTTATCCACAGAATAAGCAATATGACCAAAAAAAAAAAATAGTAGGCAGTGGCAAAACTAGACACTCTTACCTTTTAAGGAGCTCATTCCTTCCTCCTGTAATAGTGCAGTTAAGTGAAGTTTTACATTATGAGCCATACTGGGAATTAATATAATTGAACAAAACCATCCTGACCAACCTGTGCCTTTTTTTGGTTGGGGGGTGGGGGGTGGGGTGGGGCGTTTTGTTTTTTACATGAAAAGGTGAGGATGGGGCTTTTAAAACCTGGTTAAATAACAGCACCACAGGATGTGAAACCACTGGCTCATAAATTGTAACTGCTTCAAGCACTGGTTGAGAGAGATCATGTGTCATAAGATTGCCCAACATCTGGCTGAGAATTCTTACTAGCAAAGCATTTAATCACATGCTTGACTTAAAATGCATACATTACTACCATTGTTGAATAGGTATGTAATTCCTTTTTGAGACTAATGGCAACATATAGCTTGGGCTGCTTGAATCTACAGAAGTAAAAAAAAAAAGGTAAAAAAACTCTGTGATGTCTTAGTACAGCTGGACACTGCTGAACCCCTCCTGGGGTATGGCTGCAGCATAAGTGAAGGCTGGATTCTAACAGCTCATTCCCTTTGGTGGTTTTTATTTGTTACCTTGAAGTTGTGGCTGTTTTCCCTTTTATTGAGAAGAGGGTACCCTGGAGATGTGTGTGTGCTAGAAATTTAAATAGAATATCCTATGAGGATATCTTGCATTGTAAGAGGCTCAGTGTTTCTCCATCTCTGCAGTTCCTCACTACTGCTAAGTCTGGGTATAAGTGGCAGTTAAATCTAGAATTCTTCAAATGATGAAATGCAGTTGTAACTCTAGGGAAGCATTTAAAAGAGCACCTTTCTTTTAAAGGCCATTAGCAATACAGTTAAAGATAATGTTTTGAATATTAAAGAAAGACGTATTTAAAAGTGGTTTTGGTGTTTCAGAAGGTGCTTGCTACTGAAATGGTGGTTCAAAACATTAAAAGTCAATTACAAGTCAATATGATGTGTGAGAATGAGTTGGCCTCAGCTCCTGTAGCGAAGCAGCTATCTTCATTCTGAACCTTGCTAGCTAAGCAAGGGCATTTATTCAAGAAATAATGTTCTCACAGCAAAAATAGGAATGTACTGCTTGCTGTTTAGCAGCTAATTAAACATTTTTATGTGCAGCAGATGCTGTATGGCGTCAAACCCTCCCAACCTTTAAACTGTTTGTCATGCTGCCAGTGGATTGGTCTTTCCCTTTACAGGTGTTACTTTACTGCAGAGTGTGCCTGTAATCTGAACTGGCCATGTTTGTCTTGCGTGGCTGAAATACCCATTGCATATCTCGATTTGGCTTTATGAACTTTCTTTGTGTATAGCAATATAATGGGTCATTTCTTGCTCTTTGGAGAGAGTTTCACAAATCCCAGTTTAATAGTTCCTAGTTTACTCCATCTGTTGATACATTGCCAGTATTCAAGTCTGTGCAGTAAATCTCTGAGACGTAGGAAAGTCCTTCCTCATCATCCATATAGGCTGAAATCTTAAACTGTATTCTGTTCTGTAAATCATTTATCTCTATACTTTTTTTAAAAAGTGGCCTACCTTTCCCCTTGAGGCCATTGGTCTTGAATGTATTTATTTTTTTGGCAGAGAGCCATGAATGAATCATAGCCTAGAGCAGCTTACAGTCTGAACTCCTCTCTATTGTTAATATAAAATACTTTATGCAGTTGTTACAACGTTTTGCTATGTAAAACTTTTAAGAGAAGAGAGATTGATTTCAGACTTGTTAGCTGCCTTTGAAGTTCCTCAACAGTATGTGGAAATGATTTCTTATGGTCATACAGCTGTAATCCACTAAAATACTAGTGATTGTTGCACGGGAAGTTAGTACATGGGAATATGTTACTAACTCTTTGTCGTAATGAGGTGTGTTTGTTCTTTCATGAAAAATAGTCACTTTAGCTTTTCATTCCACTTGTAAGTTTCCTGTTTATACCTTCCCGCTCCATTTCCATACTGCTTTATTGTTTCTCTTCTTGACTTAATTCTCAAGTCTTTCGTTCTGTTCTTCAGACATCCTTCTGTTCTGGTTTGGCTGTTCCACCATGGATATTGTTTCATGCTCCATGCCCTTTTTTCTCTGTGTAACAGTGCTTTCATTAAAGGCAACCAGGCAGATGATTTACTCCTTGATGTCTTAAAAGTCTTCTTTGTAATGAACAGCCTGGACCCAATCAAAGTATTAAGGATTTCCGTAGGTGAGTCAGCACCATGGGCCTAGCTGGCTCTGAGATCGACAGTGCCAGTGAGGTATGTAACTCTATCTCATGCTTCAGAGGGAATAAACTAGGTGACAGGATGAATGGGAAATCAAAATTTGACTGGACACATAACTGTAGATTCTGGTTTCCACTTCTCTTTACAGTCCTTAATCTCAGTATTGTGTCCCTTTATTAACTTGCCTACCGTTGTGAGCAACCCATTTGGCTAGCAGTATGGTGTTTGGCTGCTCCTAGACTTCAAGGTTTGAGGAGTGCATAAAACTGTACCACACAGGATGCTGACTTCCTCCATCAACATGTGTAAGATGTGTTCTTTATCACTTGCTCATTTCCCGTTTTTCCAAGTATTTGAGTATTGAGTTCCTCCAGGTGGCTGGCTATATGACTGTTCAAATACCAGCTATATTGAATGCACCTGACTTTGTTTCAACTGCAGAGACTGTATTTCTCACCTGTGCTTCAGCGAGGTTTCTCTTTAGATTTGGTTGACCTTCAATGTCAGTGAATTTGACTAACAGATGGAGAGTAACAGCTGCAACCTTATAAACAAGGTGCCTCTAGGTAGCATACAGCTAAACAAGTGTGATTCCTTTCTATTAGAGAGCTGGACTTTATAGTATCCCATAGCTTCCTGATTTTTGCAACAAACATCTTTGCCAAATTGGGAAGATACAGAGGGATATAGAAGCCAGTATTCCTGGGTGGCTTAGGGAACTGAACGGTAAGGTCCATGTTCTTTAAATTGAATGAGGAGGTAATGCTAGAGCCTGTTCCAACTTGGGAAACTTTGGAATAAACATAGCACTTGGTGAGTGTCCAGTAGAGGGGGATCCAAGCAGGGTTGTGACTCATGCCTTTTCCCAGCAATTAATTTAAAAATAGAATTGAAATTGAAATATGCTTTGAAGGTCAGAATGTCAGGTCACTGTGTGTGTGATAGTTTTTCATGGGTAAGGTGTTGACAGAGGACAAAGCATTCTTCATTTTCAAATTCACTTCTGCTGGCCATATATTCTGAATGTGTAGAAAATGAATTGTCTTTGTGTTACCTACTGCAGGAAGAAGAGACATTACCTTTGTATAGATATCTTCTGGTATATTTTTTGTTTGAGTGAACAGCTGCTCTGTCACTTTTGATACTATGATTTCATAAAATTTTGCAGTGACCTTATTTACCTGTTTTTCTAGATAAAAATCTACAGCACAGTTGCTAACTGATCCTGAACTTAATGGCTACTTTAGGGAGAGGCTGTAATCATTTTACTCTTGCATGTTTTAACCTCTTACTCAGACTTGTTAAATCAGAAACGTTAACAAATGGATTAAGTTTTTGTACATGAACAGGAAGCTTCAGACTATACGTTCTGAAATTATTCATGAGAACTCCAAATGTTTCAGTTACATCTTTAGTCTAAGAACTTACATGGCATTTTTGCCTTCAGAATCCAGTGTTCTGCCAAAACCTTTTCATTAATGGTGGATGGCTATTTTGACAGTTATGCACATTTTTTTTTTTCTGAGAAAATGGAGGTCATGCAGCTGCAAAGACCGATATTCTGATCTGACTGAAACTTCATGCAAGTGTAATGGCTATAGAGGGTTCTTCCTGGTTTTAAATTTGAATAGAATGTGATTCTTAGGAGTTTGCAACCATAAGGGACTGTCTTTAAAAAAAAAAAAAGTCATAACCATCTGTCTTTTGGTTCCTTCACTTGCCTTTGTTGTACTGTAAGACCTTCTTTGAAAGACTTGAGCCTGATGTTTAAGATACCTCCCCTACTCAATTAACCAAGCTAAGTAAATAGCTTAGTTAAATATCTCATTTTGGCTTTATTGAATTAATTTGTATTACTTCTTTTACATGGAATCTATCTAGCTTTATGGTATACTTGGTAAATTTGAAAGGTTGTTTTCCCACACAGTGGATTATTTTTTTTAATCTCTGCCTCCTGCCAAAGTTTCTCCAGACCTCCTATTTTAAAATCAGTAGTGAAGCATGAGAAGGGGGCATTCAGTGGTTGGCTTGTGTTTGTTTTTTGTTTTTTGGTTTTTTTGGGGGTGTGGGGGGGCAGGAGGGTGGTGGTTTTGTTTTTTTCTTTTAACATTGCTATCCTCAAGTTGTCTTCCTCCTGTGCAGTGATGAAATGTCTGGCTCACTCCCTGTACAAGACAATAGTGAGATCCAAGAAGTTAGTAGCTTCTTAGAATGCTTCAAGAAGTGGTGCAGGAGAGGGGGAAAGCTGATACAAAGCAGCCTGCCAATGCCTGTCTCATGATGCTGTCTTAGTCATAGTGCTTCAGCTTTACAGTCTGGGGCAAGGCTTTTTAAAACCAAATTATTTTCAATAAAATCTAGCCAGCCTCTTGTTTTCTTTCTTTTTTTTTTTTTTTAATTGTCTCCCAAGTCTGGTATTGGGGCTTACATCCTAGATGATGAGATTGTGCACATTCTGCACACTCACAGCTAACTCTGACCCTGCATCCTTGGATTAGAAAATTGCCAAGTAGAAGACTGAGTCAGTAGCAGTTTGATATTGGAAGGTGAGTTTGTACAGACAACAGTAGATGATGAAACTACATCACTGGGCTTTAACTTCTTACAAAATTAAGTGGATTATATTTAAAGGTTGTACTTGCATAGATGCTGTTAAGCAAAGCATCTGTTTTCTTCTGCTTTACTTTTATTTAAAGAATGTATCTTCTCTGTTCCTTGTCTAGTTTATTTGTGACTAATTTCAGCAGGATTCTCTTCCTAATATAAAATTGAAAATGATTGTGTTATTTGTATTGAAAACAACAGAAGAAAACCCAGAACCCCAACCCCTTCTGCCCTTCTGAGTTCATGACTAAAATGATGGCTGTCCGATGTTCCACTTGTATTAGTGCAGCTGCCCATGTGGTACCTTCCAGCCCTGTTCCCATCCCCAATAAACCCAGGGACTGCAGGCAGCAAGGCTGTGGGCTGGGGTCGCCTGTAGCCTCCTGCAAGCCATTCTGAAATCACAGTGGTAAGGGCACATCTGGAAACCTGAGGTGAAAGCCCACTTGTTCTGGTGAGATAATTGATCTTCGTCTAGAAATTGCTAGCTTGATTCTTCCAGTGTTGATTCCCCAATGCATCTTTGAGCTGATAGGTGGGGATATTCAGAAGGGCTTTACACAGTCTTTTGGTGTCCAGTTCCTTTAGGCAGGCGTGTTACTTTTGTCCAGTGACCTACTGCTGGTGTCTTTGGTTTAGAAGAAATTCTGGTGACTAAACAACCTTTTCTTATAGCCTTGAAATGTATGTAAATTATGTAGCTTACAGTGAGTTAGAATGTAAACTATTAAAAAAATTTCTCATCTAATTGTGAACTTCGATCTGTTCTGGATTTTAATGATCCCAGTTGCACTAAAGTTTCTCTTGTCCTATGTAAAAGTTAGGATACAAATCTCTTAAGGAGTTAAATCTATTACATGTATGTGTTTATTGCACAGGAGGAAGGGCAGAATCAGAAAAGTGTATAATAAATAGATTACTCTGAATATTTACCTACATCTGTGTATCACTGATTATACTGACCTTTCTTTTACACTGAGTTTGCTATCCAGAGTTTTGCTGTGAACCAGTTGTGGTCATTTTATTGGTGTTTAACAAAACTTTAACAAATTAAACCCAGTGGGTTATGGCCAAAGGGTGCTTTTAATTTGCTAATCTGACATGCCTTTTTTTTTTTTTTTTTTTTTTTGCTCAGCTATCTTGTCTGTCTTCATCTTATGGGAACCTCCATAGGGTGGAATCTTCCTCTTCTCTAGAACAAAGCAAGTAAACAGTACCTGTGGTTAAATGTTCTGAAAGAACAGAGTTAGTGGTATTCATATTTCTGTTTGAGTCTGAAAGTATCTCATTGTTTGCTTGAAGATTATGCTGCTGTTATGACCCTGCTCCAACTGAAATTATACTGTCTCTTTTAATCTTCCTTTGGATGATGGGGCAGACAATTATGAAGAGGGCAAGCTTTGTCTTGAAGCAGGTAATAAATAACCATCTCCATCAACTTACAGTTTGGATCAACTTGTCTGTCTGGAATTACTGCAATTTAACACATTATGGTCTAATGAAATAATAAACAATCTTCAAAAAAATTTAAAGTGTCTTTTAAAATCTTATGTGCTGCAGTGTTTTGAATTTGGGTGTGTTTTTATATAAGGTAGCTTTGAGGTGCAGTGCAAACGAATCTAGATTTTTGCAGGGAAGAGTTTTAGATTCAGAGTTTAGCAGTGTTAACATTGAAGAAAAGATGTTTGCTTGTGAGGCTATGCAATTTGTTTGTGATAAAATGTATTTTGAGATACAATTTTAAAAGCTGCTGTCATTTGGTGTAAAATTAACCTATTTTATTAAAAGATGGTGTGGATAGATGGAGGCATGCATTGTAATCGTACTGACAGATATTGTGAAGCAATGACTTGCCTTATTAAGCCTGTGACAAATAACGGTGTTTTGTGATAGCTTTGGAAAAAGTGTTTGCTTTTGGCACGAACTTAATCATCTTTGTGCAGAGGTTAGTATATCTTGGGCTTCTCTTCAGACTTAAGGTAACTTCATGTGTTCCTGTCTGTTGTAACTGAAGTATCTGAATTGCTGTTGTTTGAAAAACAAAAGTGAGGTTGCAGTAAGAAATTGGAAGAACTCCGATTAAATTCCTCTTTTGCATGCAGTGAATGCCAGCTGGGCATCCTTAGATGGGCACCTAAAGAAAAAAGAACCATCTTTGTAGCTTTACACTTGCTGTGTGTTGCTTCAGTCAAAAAATACGTGTGCCCCCTGCTGCTAGCCTTACAAGCTGAAATCACTTGAAAATAGTTTAACAAAACAGGTTTGAGTCCCTTTCCACATTGAGTATCCATGTCTAGTTAAGACTGAAGTCTTTCACAATACTAAGGCATATCCCTGCTGTGGCCCACATGTAGGGAGATACTTGCCCAAGGCATTTTTAACCAACTGTTATTATAGTGGAAATGTTTTATTTTCTTAGTTTGTCATGGAACAGATGTCAGGCTTAATTTCAATAATAATTACAAGATTAATGGTTGAGTAGGGTCTGCAGAACTAGGCCGTCAGATCTCCCTGTAGGCTGCAACTCCAATTGATATAACCCCCCCCCATTGCCCCCCCCCCCCCTTGGGTCCTTTCCCTCTGCTATATTTAAAATAAAAAATAAAAAAATAATTAAAAAAATCTTAAACCAAGTTGTGCAACAGTGGTCACTGTTCAAAGAAATTTCTCAAAATGTACCCAGAAATGACCTAGCAACTTTTGTTGCTCGTGAAATACTGGTGTCTTTCCGTGAAACTGCGTGAACACATTGTTCTGCAACGTGTTCAGTGAGCCCAGGGGACGTGGGCTGTTACACCAATTCAGGGTAGCAAATCTTTGCTTGACAGGCATCCTCCACCGCGGAAAAGTTAGGAGATGCTGCTGATACTGCTACAGCCAAGATGCAGAGTCATTCACAATCCTGGCTCCTTCATGGCAGTGGTTAAAGCTTCTTCTGTTGCATTGGCTATATTGTATGGAGAACGTCACTAATTTTTCAGTGATTACTATACATTTCAAACAGGAGTGGCAACTGGAGTCTGTCCCAGGATTTGAATCATACCTTGGGTGCTCTGCCTGGGTGCCTGAGTTTGGGCTGAAGCACTGCTTCTGTTTTAGTTCAGGTACAAACCTCCAACTGTCTCGGTCAGGTTTTGTGTTTCAACAAAGTATGTTTTTGCTGGTATCTGAGTCAGCAAAGAGCCTTTGATATCATTCAGTTATAAAGTACGTGCAAAATGGAAAACAAATTTTAACACTTAAGCAAACCAAAATATGGTTCATCAAACGAGATTGTTTTTGCTTTACTAATTTGTGAATTTGCCTTTTGAACAACTTGGCTAAGCATTGAAATGTGTTGAGTTCAGCAGCTTCAACAAGGTTTTCTTATGGTATGTTAACTGTTAAGATTTGTTTTCAAAGATTTCCAACATTTGACAACTTGCACTTAATTCTTTGTTTGTTTGTTTGTTTGTTTTAACAAGCGTTGACACCTAATTTTAGTGGGGAAGTCTGTCTGTACTAGCAGTGTTTGTACGGGAATGCACAGGGTCATCGTTCCCAGAAAGCTGGTGTTCCCTCAGACTCTTAGAACAGGATATTTATTAAACATCTAAAAACTTTTGCTGGGAGCTGTAATAGCATATCCAAAGGATCAAAAGCTGTTTTGACCTCTCCTTTTTCAAGCTCCTCCTTGTCCCAGGAGCTCTATCTCTTTGTTTAAAGAAACCCTTCCAACCTCTTCCCCTCCAGCAGTTGTAAACAGGAGTGGCATACTTTTTTCTGGAAGATACATATTAAAAAGGTTTGTAATTAGTGTGCAGCAATCCATTCTCATGATATGTACCAATGTCTGTTTCAGATTTCGTTTTGTTTTCCGTATGTCATTGTATTTTTCTTGTCAGGTATTTTTATTTTTTTTCTCAAATAATTTTTACATTACTATTTTGACTGCCATTTTTCCAAATACTAAATCAGCAAACTCCTGTTCTGCTTGCTGGTAATGAAAATATTTTCCAGTAGTCTATTAATAAAATATCAACTTTTAAAAAATATAAATATTACCATATATTGTTGTAAGTGTCACAGATGAAGAGTTTAAGAAATGTATAAAATAATCGTTATGGTTGTTATTACACTATATGCCTTTCAGTTTTTTAGCAACTGAAATCTTTCTATTAGATATACTGAGTGTGTTGAGTCTAAATCTGGGTTTCATTTAGTGTTTGGAATGCATTTTTGGCTAGCTTTTGATGGCCTTGAGATCTCATGACCTGTCCTTGCAAGGATATGAAAATATATCAGTATCGGTTATTCTTGCATGATTTTGATAGCTTGTTTGGGGGGTTTTGTTTTTGTTTTGTTTTTTTTTAAATTGGAACTGGACAGCACAGACCCTTCATGGACTCTGAATCTTTCAAGGAATCAAAATGCAGGGTGTGTGGGTTCATCCCTGACCGTTCCCTTCCATGCAGCCTCCCACACCACTTGGCTGGGCTGCTGCTTTGGCTGCACCTCTGGGTAAATGTGGGAGCTGCGCTCCCTCCACTCTTTCGTACATAAATCCCAGTTTCAGCATCTAAAATAAACCTTGCTGTGTCTTGGTACTTTTTTCCTTTGAGAAAACTCAGACAGTTGTGCTGCCACTATATGCTTCTGCATTTATTATTTTAGCGTATATGTCTGTCACATCGAGAGGAGGAGGAGCTGAACAGGACAAATACCATGAGCAGAATTGTCCCGAGACACTTTGTATTTCTGTTGCCCTGTGCTCTTTTCGGGTTCCACCACAAATCTGCACTCTAAGGTTTTTTTGTGGTGGGGCTCAAGTTGATTTGTTGTCCCTTTCTTTCCCTTTGCGATGGATTCCAGGAGCTGCCTGAAGCAACCTCAGCTCCCTGCGGCATTTGTAAAGGTAAAATAGAGCATTATGGCACCTGATTCTCCAGAAGATGACTGATGTTCGATGTGGACAACAGCACACGAGTACACTGCTTTCCCCTATCTCCTCTTGCTCTGTAATTAATTTATGCAAGCTAAAATGCTGGTTGCAGAAAACAGCATTACCGAGTTCTTCAGGGTACATTGGTAAAGTCTTAGCTCAGCTTTGGAGAAGTGGTTCTTTTATATGTACAAGCTGTCTGACAGTTTAATTTCATGAAATTACTCGAAACGGGCAAAGCGTTCTAGCGAGACATGCTCCTCCGTTTCTTGAGTCTTGAAAATGTCAAACCTGGAACGAAGGCTGCTGCAGAGCAATGGGAATGACTGAGGACGTGCTGGTATTCAGGTGGCAGGGAGGCGCTGGGACTGCTGGAGCAGGTGCGATCTTTGTCGCAGTAATCCGGTTCTGAGGGACTGGATCATCCTGCGTACTAGCAAACTTTCAGATGTTTTGTAACTGGAGCGGGGAGCTCGCGCTCTGGAAATGGAAGTGCGGGAGTGCTCTTTGTTGACTGGCGTGATCGCTCAGCTCTAGTTTCACAGAAGTCTGACTTTCGGCAATTTCCTCAGACGGCTGCGTGAGTCATATCAAATGCAAGAAGGGATTCGTTCTGTAAGAATATTTGCTCGAGGAGTACCAGCAGCAAACAGAAAATAAAGGCAATGCTTCATCTGTGCAGACCTCGGGTCTTCGACTTGCACTGAGCACGCGGACGTAGGCTCCCTGGTCCTCCCGCCTGCCTGCGGTACGCTGCCCTGGGCTCGACAAGCTCGCTTTTTGGGACTGGGGCCGGGTGTGGCTGTGTGTGCGGCTGTTAATGCCGTCTCTCAGGTGCTGAGTGACGGTGCGCTCTAATTTGAAACGCATGCGGCGTACTTCCGCTGTTAAAAATCGCTTTCCTTTGTTCTTAAGAGAAAGTTTAGGTCTAGAAAAGCTTTTTCAAGTACGGCTGAGAGCCGCTCGGGCCCCGACCCCAGCCTTCTTCCGTACTGCCGCCTTTCGCGTCCCTCGGCGGGCACGGCCAGGGCCAGTTCCTCGCTGTCTT
>NW_010973420.1:2845237-2845544 GCF_000737465.1 Haliaeetus leucocephalus
TGGCGGTCGGGGGCGGGGCCTGCCTCGGCGCGGCTCCGGCTTCCTCCTCGCCGCCCCGCGCCGCGCTCTCCCTACCTGCGAGGATATGATGTCAGCGCCTCATTACCCTAATTATGCTGACCTCATAGCCGGGCCCAGCCAATGGGGCCGCCGCGCTCTCCCCACCTGCTAGGAGGAGAATTCCATCATTCCTGGGATTCCTCCCCGGGCCCGTGGCAGCGAGCGGCGCCGGGGCCAGCGGCGCCGGGGCTCGCCGCTCCTGCTCCGCTCCGCTCCCGGCCCCGGCCCGGGAGTCAGCGCGCAGAGC
>NW_010973420.1:2846140-2874880 GCF_000737465.1 Haliaeetus leucocephalus
CCCCCGCGGGCCGGGGTGCCGCGAAGGGTGGGCGTTAGGGGCCGGTCCTGCCGTGAGGGCCTGCCCGGAGGGTCGTTTCGGAGCCGTAGGAGCGAGCAGGGCGCCTTTGGACACTGCCATCTTACATCCACAACGGGGCGTCTGTTTCTTACAGGGGAAATCCCTGGAACTTCGTCAGTGGCGGAGGCTCCTGTGGTGAAATCCTCTAGGATGGGTCCGGAGGGCACAGTTAAGGCTTTTGACTCTGCATCTAGTGCATTCCCTTTGTAGGGATTTTTTTTAATTATTTTATTTTGATCTTTAGCAGTTCAGCGGCAGTCTGCTCAGTCGAGCTGGCTTTATGTTTCCCAGATGTAATCAGAAGTAATTAATTTTGAGTCGAGCTGACTGCACGTGACACCAGTTCACCCTTTTTCTGAAAGTGTGATGAATGGGAATTTAACAACCGTTTCCACTGACACTTGAGAAACCACGAAGCCAGTTCACTTCCTTTTTACTCCGTTGGTGCTTCAGGATTATCAGAAACAAGAAATAATAGATGTTTTTTAATTAAACCAGAGAGGGCTGACTGACCAAGAGCTCCAGGACAACTTCTGCAGGGTAAATTATCTGATCAGATTTTTTCTAACTTTAGAAGAGGGAGTTGTTTAAAGAGCATTCCTCATAAAGGAGCAAACTGTAGGTTGTGAAACCTGAGTGAAATTCTCTTTGCAGGCAGTGATATTAAGAAGAACGCTTAGATCCAAAACTGGAAAAAGCCTGGTAGCAATCTGCCTCTCCTGCCTTCATAATACATAAACTTTTTTTAGGGCTCTTCTCCAAACTTCTTGGTCTTTATTTGTATTTTCCTATCTGCCTACTTGTGAGGGTATTTCTGATGTAGAGCGTGTTTTGCTTAAATTCCCTACATCTCTTGCTCTTCTCGTTGATACGCCAGTTATAACCTCGATACCTGGGATCCGGCTGTGAGGCTTTTTGCGATCAGTTACGAGAACTACTTTCAGTCCCAAATAAAGCACAGATCTGGCCCATTAGGCTCTTGGTAGAATTCGGGTGCGTCTACGCCGTGCGTTTGCATTGTTTTTTGAAGCAAACTACCGGGCTGACACAGTTGTTGCTGAATCGCCAGCATCTCCAATGTGCGCTGTGGGGAATGGGGACAGGGTGTTGCGGTGCAGGGTGCTGTGTTGCTAACCTTCCTTATTTCTGCCCAGCAACAGCTCGGTGAGATGAATGCTACCACGTAGCTTTTACACCCACCTTAGAGTAGGAATTAGGCCAGTGCCTAAGTGATGAGCACCCAGAAGTGGTGCTGAAAGGCGTAGATCTGACGGTCTGGTAGTATAAAATACGGCCAGTAACTAAACCAGGATAGAAAATCATTGGTACAGACCTTTGGGGCATGTTAACCGAAGAAGCGCATTCATGTTATGAAGCATCAGGAGGTTCTTGTTTAAATATATGTGGCTTTGATAACTAAAACAATATGGAGACACTGAGGTGGTTAATGTGTTTACTTTCAGATATATTTGAAAGTTTTCTGTTATAAAAGGTAGTTTCGGTTCAGTTATTTTTACTGTGGTTAGATGTTTCATAATATGTTTGCAGCAGAATGTATAACACGTAGAATGGACTTGAGCGATCTTGTAGATACAAGACATGGTCAGGTTAGACTTTTACACCTTTAATTTCTGATGTTTGTTAGCTTTTAATTCAAATACCATTGCTTATAGCTTTCTTTTTAGAATGTTACCTTGTTAAGGAGGATTTACGCAAAAAAGAAAACAAAACACACAAGGTAAAATGCCAAAGCTGTGCTTTACGCTTATAATTTTCTGTGTGATAAATTGTTAAGTTGTTTCTGTTTGAAGATTTGCCTGTTCAAACACATTTTCCACATGCAAAACAAGCATGGTAAAAAAACCCCGAAAGTGCTGAATAAATACATTAAAAAAAAAAGAAAAAAAAATTGGTATTTCGATGTTTTTGGCCAAGTAGCCTGAACTCACTCTGAAGACTGTCAGTTGTAAATGCAGAAGGCTGATCAGTGCTACATGGTAATCACAATCTAAACTCTGAGCACTTAGGGTTAACGTTTTGCATGGGTATCTCAACACAGGATTTATGTATCCACAAGTAGAAGCTCTGATCTAAGTGCAGCTGAAGAAATTTAAATGTATTGTGGCTATTGAGAACACATATTGAATACAATGTGCTTATCGTTATTCTCATTCACAGTACAAATATGCTTTACTCTCTCCTATCTTAAAAAATAAAAGATGTTGACGTAGTTTACATCAGACTGCTGCTTTATCTTCCTTTCCTCTGTAGACTTATTGATTGTGCTGATAAGTTCTGTCTGGATTTCCTCTTCGGTTTAGCTTTCTTCCATTGAAATCAGCCGGAGTCTCTTTCTCTAGGTACTTTCTGGTTATGAATTTGACCAGGAAGTGCTGTGCCTGTGTCTTCCTAGGTGTGAGCTGCTTTTGATCTATTTGACCCTGCTCTTCGATTAATCTTGTTTTCCCTATACTTGGGGTTTATCTACAGTTACTTCACTTTAGTCCTCACTTGTGATTGTTTCTCGAGTGTCTTATTCTTCTTTCACATTTTGTTATAATGGTCTTTGTTTATTACTCCACTTCTTCTCCCTCCAACCTTATCTCTGTAATTTCACCAGACAAGTGAAATGCAAGTACCAGAATTTTCTCTACATCATTGAAAGGTTCAGCCTTTCTCTCTCCTTGGCATCGTGTAGATGCCTATCTCTAGTTCACCCTCAACAGGTTTAAGAGACACCTCTTACTAGTGTCTGCTTTCAGACGTTTCTTATTAATGTGTTTGCAATGGCTGTTGGCTGTGCCACTATTCTGTTTGTCAGTCAGACCTGTTATCCGAGTATCTTTATGACTGTGACCTCTCTTTAGATCTATGTGTCCAAACTGTGTCTGAATTCTTCTGATTTTTCTTATCTGCACAGCATGTCTTTTGTACAGGCCTTTTGTTCTCATCACCTAACTTTTTCCTTGTTTCTGTCATCTAACTTGTTACTTCAGGTACTAGTTAAGATCCGTTCTAGATGAAAGCCATCTTATCTCCATAATGAAGATTACTGCCTCAAACATAGTCTTCCCATGTTTCTCATTCTCTTCTGTCCCTTTGCTATTGCCCCTTTTTTAAAAATCCTATATAAAGTTCTTCTCTTTATTTCAAATCTTTCCTGACATACCCCACTGTGAATAATAACTTTCGTGGGACTGAATAAATGTCTCATTGTTCAGTCTGCAGTTAGTCTCTGGTGCCGGTTTCTCTACTGCCTGTTTACTTAAGTTTCAAACAAGCAACTTCAGGTTTGGTTTTTTTTCCCCCCATGTGCTTTCCCTGATGCTTGGAAGGTGCTGTATAAATTCATGAAATCACTTAACTGTTCATTTTCAAAAGCTTTAATTTCTCTGTAGTCTTCCAAAAAACATTAGCGGGTCTTTGCAAAGCTGAGAGTACTTCATATGCGCATGGAATTTGCAAAAGCTTGAAAAGGAGAGGGAAAGTAATGTGCTGTTTCGTTACACTAATGGGTGTTGTGTTCTTCAAGTGTTGCATAAAAAAAAAAAACTTACTAGTGGATCAGTGTTTAGTAACTTGTCTTTCAGACATTGTACCTTTATGATTTTACATTCTGTGTCTTCACTGTTTTTCAGAATGTTTCTTCGCTGCCAATGTAGGTGACATGAGAGGCTAGGGGAATGTTGAGTGGAAGCAGTAACTGATAAATAAAAGGACTGAGTAAGATATTAAACTAGTATTTGAAATTATGGTAGATAACAATATCTTGAGCGCTTGTAAAAGTGCTTTTGGCTTGTCTCTCTTTGACTCTAGCAGTTAAGATTTTGTAAGCAGTAGGATACTTATGAAACTGTTTCCATAGTGTTTAAATCCAATCTATCCAGAGGAAGTTAAGTTTGTATACTTGTACTTTGCTAGTCACTTGTTTTCCCTTATGAGATCTGGGTATAGAGCAATACTTGCATATAGGCTAGAGAGTTGGTTTTTGACAGGGATACTTATAAAAATTAAACTTTGTTTCAGGTTAGTTTCTGCTGGATAGACAGGTTTCTGTGTCATACAGAGACTTAGCTGGCTTTTACCAGAAGCCTGCTTTTTAACTGGTTTTTTTTTTTGTCAGAACCCTGGAAATTGAACGATTCTTTCATTTCTGAAACATGACTCCTTCTGAGGATGACCAGGCTGTTCTTTGAAGGCTACTTTGGAGTAGCTGTAGCAGTTGCTGTCCTTGCTGAGATGGAATTAGGTTTTTAAGCTTTGAACTGTCTAAGAGAAGATTCCTCCTCTCTCATTCTCGTAGACAATCTTTATTTCTTTCCTGAACTGTTATCCCTGACCTGTTAGTTTAATTTAGAGATAGAGGGATTTCATACTGTTTGAAAAATAATCTGGAAGTTTATAGCTCCTTGAAGGTAATTTTCATCACTGTAAATTTGTTCAGCATGTTTAAAAAATCAGAGCATATATGGCATTGCACCCTGAAATTTGCAGATCTCTGTATTAACAGCATCCCTTCAAAGAAGCTCTTCAATGGGCACAACATTCGTCACAAGGCCTTAACTGTGAGAGAAACACTTCTGCAGCTCTCTCATGATATGAACTTTAATAATATGCAAAGCTACAAAACTATATTGAGGCCAGTTGTAGTGAAGTTGTTTTTAAAAGTGTCTAATTTCCTGAATAGAATTAAGACTTGGTTCCTGTTTCCTTCTCTCAATGTGGACTTCTGTCACTGGCTAATTCTCTTACTAGGAGCATGTTCCGGAAAGGGATTGGGCATCTGCTACTCCCATTATTTGAAAATTACTGAAAAACTTAAAGAAAACAGCAATTTGTTTTCAATAAAAGACATCTTAACATCCTTTGCGTTGCTCTTTGTCAAGAGGGTTTTTCTAAAGAGTTGACCAAAAAGCTTTGTATTGCTGTCTTTGAAATTTAGGACAAAGCTGGTTAGTACTAAATCATGAGTTAGCCATCAGTTTGGTGTAGCTGCATCTTCTGATCAGACATATTTTAATCTTTTTTCTAACTGAATTTTCACCTGTTAGAGGAATTTGTGCAAGAGGGTCAGTAATCAACAGTCTGGGGAGAAATAAAGTGGTGCTATTTTAAACTCCAAGAAAACAAAAAGCAGGAAAGAAACCAAGCATCAGGGTCTACGGGATCAAAGTGGAACGATGCTGAAGGCTTCTTTACTGAACACTCTATTCCAAATCTTTGTTTTGATTTGGAAGAGAGTGTGGCCAAATGTGATATAAAGAAATATTTAATGAAGACTTAGTAAAATAAGAATCTAAGATCTTGTTTTCTAAAACCTCTTGCCCACATGTACTCTCTTTCATTCAAAGAGTTAACTGATTTTATAAGTTTAGTTAAAATACTGTTCTTGAACAAAAACTGATTCTGACGGAGGGAGAATGCATGTTTTCATCCTCAAGTGCTATACTTAGTTATTTCACATATGTCTCTTCTTGCACAGATCTATGGAAGCAAGACTGGATTTAATTCTTCATTGAAAAAATGTTTTTTTAAACTTAAAAATACTTTAAAAATCCTTTTTCTTATGCTTTAAAATCTTTGATTAGCTTTAAAGTCTTTGACATTATGTAGGAGGAGGGAGGGAGGATAGAGAGGTTTATTATTTATAGTGCAAAGTCAAGGAAATTGCTTCACAAACATATGCTTGTTGTTAAGTCTATGTACATGTGTTTGAGATTTCTGTAGTTGCCGCTACCTTTTTTTTTTTTAAGCTCATACTGTAAAGTAAGTTACAGTAAACAGTTCTTATGACAGAATAGCATGCTAGTTTTGTGGGGAAAAAAAACCACGGAATTGTTAGCAGTCCTGGCTTTCCTCTCTTTCTCCATTTGTTTTCTTAACAGTTCTGTCTACGCTGCTGCCTTCTTACTTAAAAACACATATAAGTTATTGGGGTTTTAACAAAAGCATCTTGATAACATGTTACTCTCTTCCCTTCTTTCCCTTTCATATCTTTTGGAATTTCATACTGGAACTTCTTTTTTTTAGTTTTGAAGCCATTCATGTGAAGCTTTGAGAGGCTTACGTAAGCTGTAATACAATTATTTTTTTTTTATGGGAGAGTTTGTTGCTTAGTATAGTGCTGAAATGTGTGTTTTTATGTGATGGTGTTAATTTTTCATGTATGGGAATTACGTGTAATTATGTGTGTAAGGGGGGAAAAGCAGCTACTGAGGTGTGATTATGATTATACAAGTTTTCTGTCTGCGTTGTTATATATACTTATGCCCAGTGTTTGACTATATGTTAACAAGTAAGAAAATGTCTTAGTGGCTTATAAACTTTGGATGATTCTATTTTGGGCATAGGAGAGTATGGAGTTTATTGAATACTATGGATCTAAAGCAATCTTAGGCTCATGTAGGTAGTCAGGCCAGCTGTCGTCTTCCCTTCAGATGAGTTGCATCTTTGGATATTGTCTGAAGTAGCTATTTATTGGGATGGAAGGCTGGCATGTGGGAGGCAAAAAGGCTTAGAATGTAACATATAGCAGATAACCCTGTTGCAACATATGTGAGCAGCAGTCATCAGTTTCAGTCAGGTACTTGAGAATTCGGTAGTCTGGTTTGTTTTGGATGAGTAGTTGGTGAGACAGCTAATTCCAGTGTTCCCTTGTTTTCAGCAATGACTTAGTTTTAACAAATCCTGTGCTGGTATAACATGAAAATAGCAGCAGAAATGTGGATTTTTGATTCTTTATCTGCTGTCATACTCTTGTTCATTACTACTTCCTTCTGTAAAACCTGACGCGTGTATGCTATGAAAAAGCGGCATACCACCCAGTATGTGGTGGTAAGGGCTCTGTGAGTTTACTCTTTGAAACTTTGGCTCTGAATTTTCTAGGATCCAGAGAGGAATGGAGACTCCATTGGATGTTTTGTCGAGAGCAGCATCTCTAGTACATGCTGATGATGAGAAACGTAAGTCTGAAATTTAGTTCTCTGCTTTGTTGGATCCAGATGCTTTATGTTTGCACTATATATCGGCCTAGATGCTGGTTTTATCGATCTTTGCATTTTACTGAATCTAAGACATGTAGAAAAATGTCTTCAGAAGCCCTTCAAAGGTTGTCTCCTCGGGCGCAAAACCAGTATGTTGCATTTTAATTGGTTACTACGCAAGAGAGAATTATTCCTGTTATTTTGAAAATGTGCTTAATGCATATAAAGGTGCCCATCTTCTCCCAATTTCATTTGCATTGTTAGTAGACAAAAAGTTGTAAGGGAACTGCTGTCAAACTAAGGATGATCTGAGAACCCAAGCTCCCTAATAATACCAGTTAGACCTGTTCTCATTTAAGAATACATAACTGGGTGGGCATGAGTGTGCTGCAATGATTCCTTTTCAGTTCATAAAAAATAAGAGGTAGACTGTTGTCATTAGTAATGAGCACTTTATTTTCCTTTCACTGCTACTAAACGGTGAGTACAGTATTTCGACATAGTAAATGATGTCAGTTGCAGCTACAGAGGCTCATGTTGCCAATAATTTGGGTAATATTTTTGCTTTTAACGTTGACAACAAGCACTTAAGATGGGTTAACTAATGTTAGAATAATATTTTCAATTCTGCCAAATTGCAGTGCTACTTTGTAGATCAGATTGTTACCTGCATGCTTAGTAATAAATGTCTTTGTCAGTTTTTTTCCCGGGTAGTGTAAGCACTCAGGAAGTGTATGCATCTTGAGTATCAACCTGAATAGATGCTAACTAGAAAAATTGTATTTTGGATTTCAAACTGCTTTTGTGTGTAGCTTCTGGGCATAAAATCACCCTTTAAGATGAATTCAGCTTTTCTTCTTTTGGTCTTTGTTCCTTTATTCTGTATTTATTTTTTGAAAAGTAGTTGCCTTGAATGTTGAATAAAATAATTGATTTACTGCTGTCGCTAATCAACTTACTAAAGTAACTGCACAGTAAACAAACAGTGTATTTGGACAAGTCCCAGAATTTTTCTGTATTTTCAAATCGTCAAGATAACAGTAGCTCGCTCTTTCAGAAGTTCGTAAAATGAAGGTTTCATACCCTGATGAGCTCTTCTGTATTACTGGCTCTTAGCTTTATAATGAATATTGGTTTTGCTGTTCTTTCATGTTCACCTTGCTACTGGATAAGTACCAATTTTTTACAGATCCCACTGTAGTAGGAAGATCTGGTTGATTTCTGCAGTTATTGACTATTACTGGTAAAATGAACAACAGTGGAAATCCTTGAGGAAATAATTTCAACCGTGATTTTGGCCTGGGGGGATTTCTCTTGTAAACTAATGTATATGTGTAGAAGAGGCAAAAGCTTAACCTATTTTCTTTTGACTACATTTTTTTAAATAGATTTTGAATATGTATTGTCAATTTTCTTAAGCTGAAGTGCATTCTTTTTGTTTAACTATTGCCTAGGACTCTAGTTTGATTTTGAGTTCCACACGGTAGGAATGTTGGGCTGAATTTAGAGAATCCAGAGGAAGTCTGATTTAGTGCAACTTGCATGGGAGGAAGCTGATATGTATCTGGTTCTAATTTACATTCCTTTAGTTTTACCACTTAGACTTAATTAGATTTCTGCCACTCTGCAGCTTCTAACTTATGCTGTCTCTCAGTTTGTCCTGTTGCTGTGCGTATTGCACACCAAGAATGCTGTAGTATGAAAAGCGGCTAAAAGGAAGAAATGAGTAGTCCAGACCAGTCACTGAACTTGTACTTTTTTGTGTCAGCTTTTGTGGGAACGGCACCAGCCAGACTTCACTCTGTGTTGCAGAGTGGATACTAACAGCTTGAGATTAGTCTTAATCTTGAATTTAGAAATTATCCTTGAACTTTCCAGTAAAGTGCCTAGCGTGCTGCTCCTGGAGTTCTAGCGGTGGTCCTGTCTGTGTTTCTGTATCCCCTATTCACTTAGTCCAACATGTAGAATTCTACATAGAGTTTCTAATACTCCAGTCATGACCAGGAGTGCAATAATTTCTTTCTTTTCTTTTTTTTTTTTTCCCCCTTTAAATCAGATTACTTTCAGATACTTGGTATCTGAACAAACTACTGAATTCATTTCGGTTTCTTGTATTTAAGTATTACATGCAGGTAATTTTATTTTTGATTCATTGGAAAAAAAATCCAATGGGTTCTTTTTGACATTTCTAATGATATCATGAAGTCTCCTGCTTCCAAAGTTTTGAATAAGGATTTCAGGTTAATTTGATTTCTGAAATATTTCTGTCTTACCGTGGGTCTTTTATTTTTGTGCTGGTATATAAATTTGTCTAACGGGTAACTCCTGATGCCCTTTGCACAGTTCGTGGTCAAAATGTTATCCTATTTTTTGAATGGAGAGCAAAGGAAATGTTGCTATATGCTATCTTGACACGACAATGCTACCAAGTAACTAGTGGTTAGATTCCAATAGTGAAACAATAAATCTACTTGTTAAGACAATTCAACTCACCTCAAATATTCTCATCTAAGCTATATGCCATGTAAGAGTTGAAACCTGCTAATTTACCACTTTTTAAAGACGATTTTAAGCAATTAAGATACCCGTTTTAACTATAATATCTCAAAATTATTTTTCTTCAAAGTAGTTTACTATTACAGGTTTTATAAGAAAAATAAAGGTAGTCGTAACTCTTCTCTGTCATCTGGTGTGAGAAGTATATGCACAATGCATATAAAATATTTTTGAAGTTAGACTGTGTATGCTCCTACACAAGGTATAAAGCTAGCTGAAGTTGTTAGTGGTCTCTTATTCATACACATCAATAATTTTCCCTACTTCTTTTCTTGAAAGTGTTAGTACTATTTGTACACAAACCCTCAATCCTCTTGCAGACATCTTAAATTGCAAACTTTCACAACCCAATATGCTTTAATCCCATCTCAATCTCAACTTCAAACCAATTTATATAAATCAACAGCCTTCAAGTGCATTTACTGAATCCAAGTGGTGCAAAAACAGGTTCTTGTTAAAAAACAAAGTTTATTGTCTGAAGCTGGTAGGTATTTAATTTTCTTGTTTGTCTGGGTATACTGAGAGGAGGAATATTACCAGTATTTATGAATTTAATTCTTTCTAACAGGAAGGATCCTCTTACCTCTGTGGGCACTCGCTGCAGTGTCAAGTAATCTAGAAGTGTCTTAGTGTACACACAAATCACACTCTTTAAAACAAATACATTTAAAGAAATGAATGAGATGTATGCCTATGTAGATTTCCCAGAATGGTTATTTGTTTCTTAAATAGGACCCTGGGTTTTTTTTAGTTTGGTTTGGTTTTCTTTGCAGCTGCACCTATGTCAGTAGGGTTGACCTTCAGTGATATGTTAGCACTATATGTTGCTTTTGGTTGCATCTCTGTTTTATTTCATGAACTACACTATGTTTCAACAGCTCCCGGTTTAAATCATTCTGCACTTGTTATCAAAGAAAATTTATGAAACACATTTGGTTAACTACTGTGTCATGGAAATGATTAATTATGGAGAAGAAATGATTCTTGTAATTTTGTATTTGTAATGACTACCACTGTGATGTAAGCAATTATTTAAGCTTATGGTCTAGTGGATCTGGACTTAAAAAAAAAACCCAACAAAACAAAAAACGCTGAACAAAAGCAGACAGACACTCCTTTAGAGGTGGTAGCAGTTAAAGGAGAGGATAAAGATATTTCCTAATGGAGTTCATTGTTTACTTATTGTCCAAACTTGGTCTTCCATTTCAGTGGAAGGAGAGCATACAATGATGTAATTATTAGCCAGTCATTTTGAAGGCTTGTCACTAACGGCTTACTTGTCAATAGCGAAGGGAAGGGATGTTGGAAGTCTGTGCTGTTTATGAGCAGCCGTTCAGTGCCAGAGTAGGTAATGTGCAACTATTTTATCTGTAAGTGGCATCTGTAAGGTTTTGCTGGGGTTTTTTTCAGTGCTTCAGAAGTGGGCTTTATATGAAGTGAACATTTGTAACACCTGTGTATGTACGCTGTCTTTTTAACGTTATCATGGCTGGAAACCATATTGAATGTAGGTTATTGTACAAGTGCAAAAATCAAGTTTACAATTAGATGCTTGATACTACTCATTACTCTTCCATTCCTCTTTGTTTCCTATACTGTTCTTACTGGGGTTGTACTGGTTTCCCATACATTCAGGATTCAAGCTGGCTATTTTTAGAAGGCCACAGTATAAGCTGGTAGTATTTTAAGTGAAGGCAGAGAGTTACTGAAAGTACAGGTTTTTTTCCTTTAACTGTGTTGAACAGCAAGTGTTCAAACATTAAGGAGGATTATAATTTTGTATTTATCTCATATAAAGGGGTTTGGGAACTGGTCTTTCAGTTATAAACAATGTTTGAAAAGCATAATCTTGTTATTGAGGAAAATAGTGAAGGAAGATGTGGAAAAGGAGTTGCACTTGCAGGGTGTGTTGAAAGCACTGTGCTGATTTTATAGTAACACTTTACTTAACACTTCCCTCCAATATGCAAGTCCAGTTTAAGAATATGGGAATGAATGAGAAAAAACATGTTGTTTCTCACTCTCTCAGAGTAATGTAGTGAAAAGTCTGTTGCTGGCAAACAGAAGAACATACACTTCCACAAGGAAATGAAAGGCTTGGAAACAGCCAATAAATGGCACAATAAAGTCCTGGGTAATAGCTTTGCATTCTAATGCATTGTACCAATTCCATACCTGTTCAGTCTTGATTTATGTTTTGAAAAACTGATACAGGGCTACATTTAAAAAAAAAAAAAGTCATCTTTGATCAAGCCATGCTTCTTGCACATGTACCATCAGTCGCATGCATCATCCTTTTACGCGTGGAAGCCTAGAACTGCTATTCTACACTTCTTGCCTGTGAACACTATTATTGTTTGGCAGCAGTTTCTTTTATGTGGTTTAGTTTAATCCACTTCAAATAATTAAGCTAGAACATACAGTTGATATTTCTAGTACAGAAGAATTATTGTGCTTTAAAATCCCTGCCCTAATCTATTTAGTAATAAAGTCCTCATGTAGACAAGACCTACAAATCAGTTTTTACTGTTTTTCACTCATATCAATCAGTTCAGTTAGGAGAATCAATTTTGTGCTGGCTACCATCTCATAATTAATAAATATGCAACAATGAGTTGTTTTGGATAGCTGATCTTAAAAAGATATTACTTTAAGGCTGAGTTGAGAATAATTTACTGTTTTTTAACACTGTTGAAGAAGATGATGACTCTATAAGCTTATTGTCTTTAAATACAAAGCAAGCAATGTTTATAGTAGAATTAGACTTGAATGTTGCTATTTGTGTTGAATATATTAATGATGAAGTATTTCTAGCATCACCAGGACTTTTCACCTACACTACTGTTTGTTTTGTAAATTTATAGCAAATTATGAGCAGTGAGCCTAAGGCAGGTTTTAATATCAATGTTTGCAGAGTTTTAAATAGCTTCCAGCCTACTCTGTGAACACTTAAATCAGCACTGGAAATATTTGAGATCCTGAAGGTTTTTTGGCTGACTAAAGGAATTGCATGGAACTTGCTATATGAATGCAATTAGTACGAAGACAGTCTCAACGATCAGTTTCATTTGAGGTTAGCTTTTGGGGGGGCTTTGGGGGTTTTCTTGGGGTTGGTTTTTTTGTGGGTTGTTTTGGGGTTTGTTTCTTTTTTTTTTCTTTTTTTTTTCTCCCTAGAGATTCATCTGCTTCAGAAAAATGGGAAACAGTGACAGCATTTTTACACAGAAGTGACATAGTAGTATCACGTCACAGTCCCTCTTTCTTTTCTGTTCACAAGTTCACCCCATTCTGGGTAGAACTGGGAGGAATGATGCATGCTTGTAGTAAGAATGATACATATTGTATAGCAAAGTATTACTTAGAACAAGATGAAACATTTATAATAGAACATAATCTTGTCATATGACTTGGCCTTTGTATTTTTATTTGCACATATATGTCCAAAATAGCAAATCTTGTAACAAAGAAACGAACGGAGAAAGTCTTAGCTGCATGTTGTAGTTGAGAGATACTTCAGTATTACTTCTCATTTATGGAACGTTTGTTTTAGGGGTGGAAGGGAATCAAATTGGTTCAATAAGGGCAACCTGGAGCATGTTTAGAGTTCTTTTGAAATCTAAAATATGTTCGTGTACTGAACCTCAATTCTCCTATAGACTGTTAGATGGTAAACTGTTTTCCCTTAGTGGTAGAATTCTTCATTTTGTGTCCCCAGTAATAGGTATAATGCACTTAATAGTTTAGTACATCAGCACTTCTCTGTGTTCTTTGTTTTGCCGTTATTTCTGTAGTTTGTGATTATTTTTTTCACTGTAACAACGTTGAGAATGTTAACGTTGCCTGTAGTACTTGGTGCCGTACAAAGACATAAGAGAAGGTGGTCCCTGTTCCCAGGACGGACCGTCGGGGGCAGGAGGCAGAGCACCACCGCTCTCGTTTGGGGCGGCTTCTGATCAGCCAGCGAGTCAGAAGCAGAGACGGAAACCTGCGTTTCCCGATTCCTAGTCGTAGCACCTTATTCACCACACTGCTAATGCCATCGCTTCTTTTGAACCCTAAGCTCTATTGGCGTGCAAAGCAACTTGGCAAAAAAGTCCTAGCAGAGTTTGATGCCGTCGACGCTGTTGCTACTGTGGAAGTGGAGCTCAGTGGGTAGGCAGTGCTCCTTTTCTGCTTGTCACTTTGGGAGTATTCAGCAAATAAATTGGTTATTGTCTTTTACAGTAGTTCATAGCTGCGCCATAAAATTGCTCATAGGGCAACTATCCTTAAGAAATGCTTTGCTTTTAAGAGTATCATGCTAGTTTCTGTTTACCTGGGCAAGCTGGCAGTCATTATAGATAACCTTAAGATACCATTGCCAGCAGGGCTGACTAAATCACTGCCTTGTTTTTTCCCAATGTAGGCTAGATAAAAATCTCCCTTATAATGAAAAGGGTGTATGTGATGCTTCTACTAAAAATCTTGCTTCCTATGACTTTCAGGACTCCTCCAGTAAATGGAGGAGTCATTTTTGATGTTAACCTCCTACTTTTTAATTTTTAGGACAATACTTGCTGAAATCCTACTTGGCTAGGTTGAGAGCAACGCAACCACATTAACCCAGATATTTCTTTTGCATTCTGTAAATAAATTTAACAGTATTTTGCGTGCATGTTGTTCTTCAGTGCTCTCAAAGTTTGGGGATTTTTAATCAGGGTTTGTCAGTTCTTGGATGTCTCTTATTAACCAACCCAGTGTGGCCTTTCATTTAGAACCTGACTTCTTCAGAAGACTTTTCCCTTATTGGGTTGAAAGGAGGGTAAGAAGTGCTTCGTGATTATTTCTCATATGAAAGTAAGTGGACTCTCCATATGGCGGTTTGTTTCTTCTTTTATGGTAAATTAAAATACTGATTTGGTTGTCTTTCTTCCAGGCTGGTGATAGGATGAATATGTCTGTTGGTTCAGAGAAGAGGCAGATATTTGATATAGACAAAGAGTTAGGTCTTGAAAATTAGACATATGGTTAGACTTTGGTGTTCTGCAACTCAGTGTAATAGACTGAATTCTTTAATTGCAGAAATTAATGCGCAGTGAAGTAATTGAATAGCTTTTATGAATTAGCAACTGTTCTTGTAGTCAGAGCTTATCTGTGACGTCTAGCAAAAGAGAAACTTAAGTTTTCTGGAGGAAAAGCTGATTTCTAAGCAGCAGTATCAGCAAAAGATCTACATTTGTAATCCCTCAACAGCTATGAGAGGTGTTAAAAATAGATTTGTCAGCTCGTCATTTGTATAACGTTTGATCAATGGTAGGGGAAGAGGGGGAGTCCTGTTAGTTTTGGAGTGGAATCTGTGGCATAAATCATCCTTTTTTTTTTTTTTTTTTTTTTTACTGGAAGGGGGAAAAATATGGAAGTCTGATGTTTCAGTTTAGTAATAATGTGATGGAGAAACATATGTGTTTCGATCATTAAGATGCAGCCTGAATCATCTGTTGTTGCTGTATGAATACCAAAAACTTTAAATAATAAAACTCTATGACTAATAACATGCATAGTGGTGTTCTTTTAAATTTATGAACCCATACAGACTAGACAATACTACCTTCTCTGTTTTAAATATCAGTTAATCTATGTTTTAGTAAAATACCTGAATGGCTGAATTCCTGACCTTTTGCTTTTTGTCTTTCAAAACCCTTTAGCTGTTTGTATTCCTCAGTGTTTCACAGGGTAGCTTCCTGTAAATGGTGTCAGGGCCATTTCATCATTTTTAGGGTTTTCTTGAAAGTAGGAATGTTAAATAGGATAACTGGTTGTTTTGTTTTATTTAAAAAAAAAAAAAAAAAAAATCTTACCTCCAGAAAGCTTTGCCCCTTTTTTCTCAAAGTTTGTTGTAGCAAGGAAATAAAGAATGAGTAGAGTTATGTTTTCAACTTGTTAAATAGGCTGGAAAATGGGGCAATTGTCTGCTTGGCGCCTACATGTATTTTAATAGCAGAACACCATTAGCATAATCAGTGGAGTGATGGTAATGCCTTCAGGAACAAAAGTGTCTAAACATTTTTTTTGAATTAATTTTAAAAAAACATTTGCAAGAGGTTCAGCTGCTTACAGTCTGTAAACATGTCGTAGCATCCTTCAACATACCAGATGTTTCTACCCAAGCTGCACTAGCTCAGGAAATAGGCTGCTCAGAGTTCCTGAGCCAGACAATATGTCTTTTCTTTCTGAATCCTTCTTAGCTAATTGGTGATAAAATATTTGCAGTGATCGGCGGCATTACCTCCAAGTAAATGATGTTTACAGAAATACCATCTCTTTAAATGTTGTTTGGCAAATGGAGGGGAAGGAATCTTCTTGCTAGAATGGAATTTGTCATCAGATACCAACCATTGCTCTGAAAATTGCAGCTGACTGAATACCATATTGTTAAGTGTGATAGCACATACATAACCGTATGGAACTTGTCAATGCACACGCTTCTAAATGATTGTAGTTTCTGAAATGCTATCCTTGGGACTTTGTGCTCAATTTGTCTATTTTACAATAACCTATATTTGTTATATCCTGAATTTTGAAACAATGCAGGGAAATTATTCAGTCATTAGGTTTAGTCTGTTAAGTTTTCTGGCGATGACTGAAAGTACATAAATGGACTGGTTTTTACAGCTAGGCAGAATATACTAGCATGTGAAAATCTGGCCATTCTTCATGTGGTAAATATTATTTGGCTTATTTCATTTGTGAGGGGGGAAGGTTCTTCCTTAATTAGAAATGCTGCAGGCTGACTTGTGAAAGGCAGGGTACTTTCCCCGGATGTTCTTTCCACATCTTTAAGAGCACAGAAAATCAGGACAAGCTTGGAAATGCCAGTGTCACACATGAAAAGCCAGTGTTCATATGGGGCAGAATTCGTAAGAGGAAATGAGTTCCAAGTTTTGGATCCAGCATATTTACTACTGTTTATCTACTTTTCCTTATTTAATTGTTTTTGAGGGTACTTATTTCGACACTTTATCCGCGTGTCTGGGAGGGTTAGAAGCAGAGTGCTTTACAGCTTCCTTGTTGCCTCTTGCTGATAGCCATGCTGTCCCTCCCGTTGCTCAGGTTCTACCCACCAGATGCCATACATTCTGGAGTGACTGTAATTCATTTTCCAGATGGCAAAGCAGGGCTTTTTGGGAAAGAAAATGTCTTTGGTGCAATGTAGCAATTCTTAGTTTTGTTTATGCAGGCAGGCAAATCTAGAGGTACCTTTTTCTGTAAGCAAATGAAAAGATTATATTTAAGAAGGGAGGACTGAGTAAACTTTGTGTTCAGTTAGGGTTTTAAAAACCCTATGTTGAAAAAAAGGTGGGTTTAGTTAAATACACAGTTTTCATATGCATACAGTATCTTAAAACAGTATTAATGTTGTAAAGTCAATTCTTTTAGAAGCAGTGTAGTGTTAAAATTGAAGTGGTCCTATATAATCTTTACTCCTTTTTCAGTTATACAGTCTTTAGTGAAGTGATCATAAAATATTTACAGTTCTGTTGTAAATAGAGATATGCAAATTCTTAGTTAATGGGCATATGCTTGGTATTTTCTTTTCTCTTGCTGGAAACCCAGACTTTATTTATGGTATGCCATTCAAATTCTGACCTGAAGGAGGAGAGATCTGAACATGGGTTTTTCCAGTCCAAGATGAGTGTCCTAATTAATGGCTTATGAAATAAAAGGAGGATACAGTCAATTATCACACTCTGTTTTACTAACTCATGCCTTTTGTTCTATCAAGAAAAAAAAAAAAAGAAAAAAAAAAGGCAGCAAAACTTTATTTCAGGCTGAAGAGAACATATTTCTCCCCCAAGAAGCAAACACCAAAATTACTTGCTTTTAATTTTTCCCCTCTTTTGCTGCTGAACCAAAAATCAATTACTTGTGTAAGCATAATTCTGGCTACAAATCTGCTATGCAGCTATAAACTACAGAAACTTCTGTCATCCATAAGCTTAAAAAGGAGAAATGCTCGTTATTTAGCAAATTGAAGAGTGAAGAGTGATTTATTGCTCTCCTCTGATCCCCCCCCCCCCTTCTGATTTTAAACTTAATGACACATTCATTGAAAGGTCCCCCAAAACACTACACTGTATTACAAGGCTATTTTTGTCCCTCCACTACAACAGTATTGCATTAAGAGATAATACTTTCATAACACTGGAATTAAATTTGCTTTGTAAGAGCGAGAAATTGTAAACATTAGCTGGACAGAAATAGTCTTTTGTGTGTTCTTGTTTTAAATGGAATAATTTTAGTACATGTGCTAGGCTTAATTTTCCTGAAACTGTGGCAATAGAAGTAACTGCTTTTATTTTCTGGGTCATGCCCATGTTGTCTGTTTGGTTCGTGTGAAAACATCTGTGGATTACAGTTGTAACTTTATTACTATAAATCTCTGGCCTTTATTTGCTTTCTTTAAAGCCGGATATATCTGGCTCATAATAGCAAAAGACTGACAGTTCATCTATGGCTCCATCTGTCTCTCTTTCCAGTTTTTGTATCTTAATGCACCTCTTGCTTAGCCTGACCTGGAAAGCATTTGATTATATAAACATGCAAAAATTTTACTTTCCCCTCTGAACTCACTTCCAAATTCTGACATAAATTAAGGACCCCTTTCAGTAGTTTTTATGCTCACAGTTATCAGTAGACAATCTAGCGGTTTTCAAACAGTGATTTAGATTTCAAATACGTTACAGTTCAGCAGTGTTGGCCTTTGATTGACATTCGTGATCTTACTGTGCAGGGGCCTCAGTCTTTGTGAGAATTTCAGATATATTTATTGTATAATGCTGGCATTTACCATAATTATATTGTTTTATGTGTTGTCATATTTACCTAACCAAACTATTATTTCAAAACTATGAGCTCTACATTTAGAAGTATAGTTGAATAGTTAATTAGCTTTAAATGTATTAACATGTATAGTAGTCCTTAATAAATTTTTTATAAATCAATAATATTATTGTTCTCTTAAATAAAATATGTGAGAAACTTAGGCTTAAGAATGTAATTTTTCAATGTTTGAATATGAAGGAAGGTAATGGGCTTTCTACTGTCTTTTTCTGTGGAAAGGAAAAGCAACTTGGAAATTTTCAGTCCATCCTTTTTACAAAAATCTAGATAGGTGTGGTTTTTGTTTTGGTTTTTTTTTAGTAGAATAATAGTTAACTAATCTCAATGGAAACCTCTGAGCTGTCTGACTGTTCCTGAATAAAGTACTTGGTAGACATATCAGAGTTAATAGCAGTAAGTGGTTACATGAGCATCTTGTGGTTCCATGAGGCAGTGGGTCAGCTGCCTTAATCCGTTTGCCTGAACTTCTCATGACTCTCAACAGATGTTTTGCCTTTAAAGGTCAGTTTAACTTGCTGACCAGACCAGCTCCTTGCTTCCCAGAGCATGCCAACATAGTTAAGAACTGGAATGTAGTTTGACATCAGGAATGACATTTCATGAATTTCTTTTTCACTTCCTGAGTTATTCAACCAAATCTCATGATACCCACTTTTGTAACAACTGGCAGAGTATATTTTAAAAGGATAATACAATGTCAGAAGAAGTAGTTTATATGAATAATTAGAACGTGTTGGTATTCGGAATAGTTTAAGGCAGAATCATTGCAGTTTAAGTAGTGTGTTTTTGTAATGTTTACTTGTATTACAGCACTATCTAGAAGTGTGGCTGTGCTAGACATTGAAAAATATGCATAATTAAATTCCCATCCAAAACGTATGGTATGCATATCTGTGATGCTAAAAACAGCCACAGAAGATTGGTCAGTTAATGAAATCAAACACCATTCTTGAAAATGGAAGTGGCAAGAAAATTCTGCCCCTCAGAAGATCAGAGGAAGGCATGAATTTCAGCAAATTTTAAGCGCTCAGCAGGAAACTGTTAGCTCTTAAAATTAGAAACATTCGTACCATCATGTATTTCCAGGGAGAGCCATAATTTGCTCCTCTGTTGGAACGGGAGATCTGTTTTACCACAGCAGAACTACCATCTTGTGCCCGGCCAAAGTCTGTAGTAGGTGTATTTCAGGGGAAGTTTTCCCTGAACCACGGACAGTTACTTGTTGGCTCGCACACCTGAAGCATGCCAGTTCAGCCTATCTAGTGTAACTGTACTGGAATGTAATATGGATGGTGAATCTCTTTTGGGATTCCTGCAAGTATCTGGTGACTTTGTTTCATAGATAGATTGTGGATTATGTGAAAGAACATGCAGTAGACTTGCATGTGTGAATTACTACTATGCTTATTATGGTGCTCAGTAATAAGAGTATTTACTCCGTGATGTAATTTACAGTGTCATTTGGCATATGTGTATCTGTTTTGTCAATCTACTGTACAAAAATTTCAGTATTTTATCACCCCTAATAATAAAATCTTTAATAAAATAATCCTGCACAATATTGGTTTCTCAACCAGCAGCTTTGCTGAAGGGTTCAAGAACTTTATTGCATGCAGGAAAGGCAAAAATTGCCGTGTTTCTTCATTTAATTCTCTTTTCAAAACTTACTATCTCCATTTCTGTAGGTACAGAAGGAGCAAACAAATTGGTACACCCATGTGACAACTACAGTGTCATGCTGAAATAACAACTTGAATCTTATTTAGCTGCCTTTATTCTTACGTGCTTCCAATATAGCTCTCCCTAGCTAGGCTATTTTTTATGGTCATCTGTTCATATTTGCATGCATATGTCTGTCTGATCTTTCGATAATCTGGCAGGTCTGTTTTAAAGTTATTTTTCTTTTTACTTCTCAGAAATAGGGCATAGTGGTATTACGAGCTGTTCCACTGACCTTAATGCAATCACATTAATGCTACCATCTTTCTGCTTTCAATCATACCCAAATATTTATTAATTAGTAATGAGAGGAAGACTGTACCAATAGAAAAATATAGGTCTTCACTACTACTACTAGCTATTCACTCCTAACAATCATGGATCTGTTCGAGCATGTGCTTATGCTCTCCTTACCTATTTCAGTTATTAACAGCAGTACATTTGTACTTTCTGGTAGCACTCAAGTAATTTAAAGTCACTTTTAAAACAGGATAGTTATATGCTCTCTGCCTCGCAGTATTGTACTAGGAAGAAAATTATGAGCGTAAGGGTCCAGCATGGGATGAATATGACAAGTCTGAAGTATTTTTTGTGGAGTGGCAGAGATGGACTTGCTGGTAGAGCAGCGTGGTGACCGCGCAGGTGATCTCTAGCAGAGCATAATTTCCTGCCTGGGGAAATATGTGTGCGCTGCTCACAAGCAGAGGTCCAGCTTAGGTCTTCTGGCTGAAATGCGAGGCGAGATGTCCTGGGGGTTATGTTGCGCTTTATGAGGGTTATTGAAAGCTGAAAGGTGATGTGCTGGCAAGACAGGAGGTAGTGGACGGTGGACTGCAGTGAGGAGTCTGCTGACCACGTTAGTAGACTTTTTTCCCCCTGTGATGTAGTATGGGTTTCCATGCATATTTCATGAATATAATGAATATGTGTAAAGGAAGACCTTTTATATATTTCTCAATTTGGACTCTAAATATATTTTTACATACTCTTTATTTCCTTTTCCTCTTTGGATCCCTGTTCTCCACTAAGTTGGAAAGAGGTTATAATTTTCATTTTATGGCTGAAATTGCATGTGCATTGAAGTGAAGTAGAAAATACTTATACAAATGATGCTACTTTGTGACTTCTTTTCCTTTGACTGTTATTGAACAAAAAAGATAATTCATTTCTGTAGGAGGTGTAGCATACCTGTTGTTGCCGATGAGAAATAGCAGCTGTGGTATAAATGAGGATCCTTTTTTAAGTCTCTTTCATTTACTCGCTAATTTTTATTACCTGTTGCAAGCTGCAGATACTGATTGTTAATGTTAACTGTGAGAATTCAGCAGTACATGGCCTTGATTTGTTACCTGCCTGTTACCTTCCTTCAAGTGCTATGGTTGCCAACTTCTTATGACCAGGATATTTATTATTGTTGTTGCTTATGCTTGAAGTGCTTCATGCAATGCCTTGATAACCGCTTGGAATTTCTACCAGAGTAGAAAGAGCCATAAGTACCATTCTGCCAAAACAATAAATCCTTTTTATCTTTTTCTGAACAATTTAAGTAATTTCCTTTATATTTGTATCTGTAGCTCACCCAGTCACTCATTCTTAATGTCCAAAAAAAAAGGATAAACTTATGTCACTAACATGTGCCCTTTCCTTCTTGGTCACTTTTCTTATTATCATGTAAGTCACTTCATGATGTGCCAAAACTCCAGTAGAGCTGTGTCTTTTTTAAAAGAAACTTTGGATTCTCTTTGTCTCCCATATTGGAGAAGAAAACTTGCTTGACTTTTTACTGCGTTCTTGTAAAACACAGCATCTCAACATTTAAAGGCAAATGTATCTAACCAAATTTAAAATAAAAATAATATTTCATTGGAGAGCTCTCTCTCTTAGTACTTTCCCTTCCATAATCTTAGGGTTGTTTTTTTTCCTCTGTGACTCAGAACTGTAATCTCTGTGTTTGAATCCTCTCACAGTGAAGGTCACTGCTAGTAGGCAGGCTGGGTACTTGCTTAATATTCCACATGTAATTGTGGGAAAACTCATGGTTCTGTTCTCATGACACAATAAAAATGAATGAATCTACACCATACGCTTTGTTTTAAGCATAGTGATTATTAAATGGTGATTCTAAATAACTATGTTAGGAAAATGTGGAGGTGATTTTGAATTATTTCTGGTGTGGTTGTACAGAATGATTACGAACAATTTAATAGGGGTTTGAAAAAAGACCCAAAAAGTGCAAGCAAAAAGTATCTCTGAATGCTGTCACTACAAGAAGTGAAGCCATCTGTAACCTTGTGAAGTACCAAATTTTATTTTAGATTGGGAAAAGAAATAGGCGATCTTTTGATTAACATCAGTTTCCTCCACTTCTCTCTCCAAGTTACCCATATGTCTTTTAACAAGCCCAGCTTGTATTAATGATTTCCTACTGTCCAGCAGCTGGTGTGAGCTAGAGGAGTACTGGAAATTCTGTACAGTGTTTGGGGAGGGGGCTGACTAGGGATGTTAAATGCTCCCCAGTTTCTTTGGTTCAGTGACAGTTCGTCTAGCCCATCATTTCTCTTTTCATCATTCCCTGTTCTAGGAGATCCTGTTTTCCCATAGTACCGGTAAGATTTCAAAGATGTTTACTTTTTTTTTCCCCTTCAGACCTTTTCTAATAATTTTCTTATTTTATGAAAAGATATGGCAGATATAGAAGCTTCAGAAAGAGTATATGCTAATCTCTATTTTGTAATAATTTCTTTTTTTTTCCTTAGATTAGTTATGTCTAAGTATTGGTCTTGACATATAGTTCAAAATTTAATTAGCTTTCTGTATGTATTCTGTATTAATGCTTATGTTACTGAGAGTAGAGTTTTGATTTGAGGTGTGCTTTATTTCTTGGGTTTTTTTTAAGCCAATGCTTAAATACAAATATATGAAGGAAAATCTTTAGACACCTGTATTCGTTCTAAAAAAGAAAAGATGAAACAGAGAGGGATTTGTTGTTTATAGTGACCTAGGAATAGCTTTTAAAGGGTTCCTATTTGTCTATGTAAAAGTGTGAGTCAGGTATGCCTGTGCATTCAGACTGAGATTGTGAAAAAAATAGTGATCCAATTCTCGTATTTAGGGGCCTCTGCCAGCTGTTTCTGAACTAGAATTGTTGCAAAAGCAGAAAAATGAGTGAATATTGATAAATGGTTTATAACAGTTTTAATCCTGAGAGGGACTGGGGACATGTGTAGTAATGTATGTATGTAATGACCAAAAGGATATCTTGGGATCCCAAGCCGGACACCAGCTAAGCTGCTGCTAACGCTGTCCTGGCAGCTGCAGAAGGCAGCCACATGTTAAAGGTTGCACGCATGTTGGTATTTTTTGCATAATTCTTCACATGAGGTGTGCATGTGTGAGAGCTGCATTCATTCATTCATAATCCCTGTGACAATTGTTTTATGCCCTGCAGAACATGAAAATAAGTTCTGGTATTTCTGATAAGCATATCAGATCCTTCTTCAGAATTTCAGAATTCTGAGGTCTTTCTTTTAATTTTCTTTCTACCTGCCATTATGGAGGCAGTATTGTTTGGTTATTCTTTTGTTCTTTGTGTGTGTGGGTAATAGATGACAGGCTGAAAATGAATGTACAACTTATTGTTGGAATTAAGTTCCATGGGCTAACTATTTAATTAAATGCTCAATGTGAATTGGTGTGCTTACGCTCTTGGTGTTTGTATGGCTGTAAGGAAATCCACTTAATGTCATTTGTGAAGGAACTGAGATTATTTTAATTTCAAGAAATTGCACTGAAATTAATTGTATTAATGTAATAAAATATTAAAATATTTAATGCTTTTAGCTAATTAATTTTTTTAAATCTGTTTCTTTTGCGTTTTGCTGAAATGGCAAAAATAATTTGAATATACTTTATTTCAGTTGAGAAGGTATTTCTAGAACAGTGGAACAGAGGTTTGTGTCATCAGCTTTAACTGAAATGTACCTCACTGCAATTTGATAGTTGCACTTTTAAAGGTATATTGCTAACAGTGAGTGAAAGATGTGGTGAGAAATGCAGTAAAATGGGGATGGAGGAATTAAAAGGCTGTCCTGTGTTAGTACATTCTTAGTACATTTAGCACAATTTCTTTGCAGTGGTGTGAATTGTTGTTTTAGCCTATAAATTGTAAGACTTTAAGTATATAAATATTTTATAAGGTATAATATCCGGGTCATTCTGAAGTAAATGTACGAGAAGAAAACTCAAAAAGCATAGGGAATTCTGTAGGGAATTAAGCTGGAGGTTGAGGGGTGGGGAGAAAGGAATTGATGACCTAAAAGATCCCTTAAGAGCTGCAACATTATTTCTTGAAGTCTGCTACAGTCATATTTTAGCTGATACCTCTTTTTTCAGACAGTAGGGTTTGGTTTTGTCCCTATACTGTGAGGTAGGTATTGAATCTGTTGTGATTTAAATCAGTGACAACAGTCTCTAACTTTACTCGTGCAATGTTAGACAAATACGAGGAATAAAATTAACACAATGCAACACGGTGGCTGTTCACTTTCTGCTGAATTTGAGATACAGACTGTGATTTCCTTGCTTAATAGATTGCCAGACTACAGATAGTTTGATAACTCTCTATATTTGAGAATCACCACTGTTTTCTTGAACCCGTTTTATACTGGGTATGTAGTGCACACATAACTAGAATGTCAAGCTTCATTCCTACCTTAGTTCACAACTGTGCAGAAAACCTTTAACCGTATAATCATGCTTTTAACAAGAATTGTCCAAGTGGCCACAGGCTTTAGGCTAAACTTCAAACAAGTGTTAGTCACTGTTTGCATGATAGATCAGTGTATTTCTTCATTAAAAGATGTTTCAGTGGAAAGCAGTGAATGGGTTGTGCCTCCCTACCCTCCCTGGTTATCTGTTGGCATAGGAATCACTGCCCTGCACACGAATGGGTTAGGCTCTTTCCCAAGCATGGGTCAGAGATACTTGCCTCCCAGAAATGTTACTGAGTAGTTTTCTGGATTTATTCTCTGAGGCCAAGTCAGCACTTCTGCTGAGGATGTTATTTTTTTTTTTCTGATTCCTTTCCACCATGCACATTGAGGAAAGCAGGATTCTCCACAACTGCAAAGTAATCGGAATTTATGTATTTAAACAGTCAGATACTGGTGTCATATCCCCTCCCAGTTTGCTCTCAGTTTTAGGCTGCATACAGATGTTATATCAATTTTACTTGGAAACCAATACAAAAAAACAACTTTGTGGAACTGGTGCAGACTCTTATGATGACAAAGTAGTATCAGTTCAGAGTGTACTCATATGATTAACACATGCTACATCAATATACAACCATTTTAATTGATTCATGTCTTCACAGGACTTACTGCAGTTGAATCAAATCAGATCAAGAATAAACTTTTAAATTGGAAGATTAGAGGGGTATACATGTAAGTGTGTGAAGGCAAGAACTTGATGTTTCTATTAGACTTTGTATGTGCTTATTTCGTTTGAAGGGCCTCACTGTTATCTAGTGGCATTCTGCATTTAGAGCTGTTTATCTAGAATCACTGTCTTTCTGAGTTTATGGTAAACAGTAGTATAGAAGTTCCTGCACTGGCATCCAAAGATGCAGAATTTATTTTGAATGTTTGTTACGCAACACAGTTAACTGACTTGTATAACTTTTTTTGATAGGAATTTTTTTCCTCAAAACTTGCAAATTACCACATATATAATAACCTCTGACAGTGCTCAGATAACATTCCTGATATTTAATTCCAAGCCAACTGCTGTGCGGGCTGGTGCGGCTAATTGGTTTCTTTGGGATTGTCTTCACTGCACAGACATTCCTGACAGAAATTCCATCCTCAAGCAAGCAAAGGAAACCTAAATCAAGTAGGCTTTAACCTGAGTTGGTTGGCCTGTCTGGGAGTATAGAAGAATAAAGCCTAAATTAGCAAAACTCCCATAATGCAGAAATGGTGTTGCTCAAGTATTATTCTATAATGTGATGGCTATCTCTTGTGTTAGTCTAACTGGAAAGAAGTTTCAATCAGCATAGACAGTTTACCAACTCTTCTGAAGCCATAAGAGCTTTGAGTGTTCAATATTTGTTAAGTATGTAGAAAACCTCAGGAGTCAGTGGTGTATAAAAATAAATCTGTTACTGCCTATCAGTAAGTAAGAATGATCTGAGAATAGTCACTGCAGTAGAAGTAGAGTGTAAACTACTAGTTTGTGAAAATCATGCTAAACTTTGCAAATTCATGTTCCACATGTACATGTTTGTGTTCAGAGAAAAATGGAGGAATGTAGAGATGGTATCTAGCTCATCGGAGATGGATCTTCTTGGTGGTATAAAATTTAATAGAAATAAAAATCAGACAGCAGTTTTGACAGGGAATAATGTGTTAGTCTGTTGTTTTATACTGGCAGCTCAGTTGTTCTGCTGTTTTATAATGTAAAAGACATGAATTTACTTGTGGCATGTCTGCTGCAGCCTGGCAAAATATAGAGTGCTAATTGGCTTTTGACTTGGGAGGATTATTCATTTAGGAGAATTGACAGGCATGGCTTCAGCACCCTGATTTATGTTCTTTGGGCTACCCCATGAAGGTACTTCTGCCTAAGGAAGTGATGTGTACACATGGAGAGCTATGTTGGTATGGATGTGTGATATAACTCTGATGGTATGTTTCCCTTTGTAGCTGAATCCTGCTGATGGTAAGTCTGTAAGGTGAACTTTGATCTTGGGATCATCTGTACTGCAGATTTTTTACCGAGGCTGCAATCTTGCCAATGCTTACAGTATTGTGAAATTCTAATTAATGTGATGTATGTGGATATGGAGTCCTCATTTTGACTGGCTTTCTTATACATGATCTTGGTGGAGTCAGACATATCCCAATTTAAATGCAAAGAAACTGTGAAAGGACATCTTTCTGCAACCAAAGTCAGACTTTGTTTTTTCTAGTTAAAGTTAAGAACCAGATTGTGCTTACCGAGATATGTAAAGGTTCACAAGAAGAATCCAAGAGTGTCAGAAGATGGGCGATTCAGCCAGCTTCCCAAGGGCTGTCCACAGCAACATTTCAGTTGATGCAATGCTAGGCTTGCAAATCAGGACTTACAGGCAAGAATTAGCTGCCTTCACTCACTTTTATGAATCTAGTTGACTTTGCAGAGGGTAAATGCATGTTGCACTTACTTGTGAGGAGATCAAATCTTCTCCCTCATGGTCCCTGGAAGAATCTGAACCCCACCGGTATTTTTTCTGGGAATTTCTACCACTTTGCAGTTTCTTTTTATACGTTTCATTCCGCCTTGATCAGAGAGAGAGGAATAACACCGTCCTATATTTATTTTTGTTTCCTGATGACTGAATTAATGTCTTTGTTGTCTTGTAAGCAATGTTTAGAGAAGGCATTCCCTCCTTAGAACAAGAGTCTGGCACAATTTATATCCCCCATCATCCAAAACTGAAGAGAGTGGTTTGCAGACTGAACACTGTCCGGAGTAAGGAAAAAGAGGTAGGCATTCTACAAGAAACATGTTGTACCAGGATTCTTTTAATGAAGGTTCTCCACTGGCTGGCTGTCTTGTGACTTTTTAAATACATTGTCGGTAAATTAACAGGTCAGACAGGTTCTGCCTGAAAAGAATATACAGACCAAGAATTCTTTTATTTTTTAATTACTACAGTGGATGAAAGCAAGGTGTGGTCTTTGGCCCAGCGCAGAGAGTCAGGAACTGACTAGCTTCTATGCCTTTAGGTAAATCTCATCTTCCTCCCTTGATTTCTCCAGCTGTGATATAGGTGTGATACTTGCCTCAGGAGGAAACTGAATATATTCGTGTTTGCAAGGTTCCTTGGAGATTGAAGTTCAATGCACATAGTATTTCTAATATGTTGTCTGTATTAGATGTTAGAAAATTAACCTTTTTAATAAAGATTTTTAAATAAAAATACTGATCACATGACTTGAGTTTAGTTTAGCTGCATTCTTTCTTCTCTCTGTGGAAAGTAACTGGAAAATGCCTTCTCAGGACCTCTACCACAAACATTTCCACATGATAATTTCTTCAGTTTTGTGTTATGGGTGTCTGAATATCTGACTTCAGCGAAAGCTTAAGATAGCGAATTTGTCCCAACACAGAAGATACCTAAATGATTGAGTGCATTTGATGAATGAGACACCTAAGATGAAAATGTATTTTTTACAGTATTTATCCATCTACAGTGTTTTTCAAGTTTTTGTGTTCTGCCAAACCCAAACATTTTAGCACTTCAACATTGGCCTTCAAAATTGTTCAGTTAAAAAGTTTTCACTGCTTCCTAGTTTTGAGCTTTTGGGCTCACTTTGTGGCATAATTTACACAATCTGTTAGAATTAAAAGCTTAAAAAATAAAAATAAATTGTGTGCAGTTTCTTCAGATGCCCTTGGGAGAAATGGGGCTTTAAGAAAAACATCAGTATTGCAAAACTCTGCAGTATTATGGAGTTGCAACATAAAGAACTTGGGGGGGGGGGGGGGGGGGGGGGAG
>NW_010973420.1:2874890-2889890 GCF_000737465.1 Haliaeetus leucocephalus
AAGACATGGGGGGGGGGGGGGGGAAGGGGCAAGGTCACTGCTAGGTTCTAGTTTTTCAGTAGTGGTGTCTCCTTATTTCACTTACTTTACGTGGTCTGTCATCATATTTGGAAATATGAAACTTAAATACTGTTGTGGGCACATCAGGATTTTGTTCCGTCGATGCCAGCACGGTCATATCTCTGCTAGACTTTATTTTTCTTAAGACATATATATGAAATACTTGGAAATCTTCTTCAGTTCCAGTGCTGTGGGTTTAAATTGTTAGTTATTCATCCACATATCTTGTGATTTGCATTTCATGTGACTGCAAGTGTGGACAGGAGTGTGTGATATCACTGTAGAGGAGAAGGGTTTAACTGCTTTCTCCAGCTGTAGAGGAGCGCTCTCGCCCTGCCCTAGAGCTGGTTTGGTAAGTGCACGCTGTCAGTTCATTTTGGCAGAGCACCATACGAGCCAAGGAAAACGTGTTGGGAGTTGAAGCTGGGGCTGGTTACGCAGCTCAGCAGAGGACAGCTGGAACACAGTTTGTCTTTGTGTAGAGATCTCTTTTTTGGATTGCTTTTTTTCGCTAGGTGCAGCTTCACCACTTAGATGTTTAAATCCACCACCAAAATGACTGGCAGAGGAAGGACTCAAAGAGATAAAACGCTGGGAAATGGAGACTGTTTATTGGTTTTGTTGCATTTCTCTTTTAATTGCAAATAGTTGTCATGGTACTTCGTGGTTCCAACATGTGCATAGACATCGCAGGGTTTTATTACTTGGTGTGACAAATACATTCTGACTTGCAGGAGATGCAGTGAATTGTTTCACTAATCCTCTTCCATTACAGCCTGTAGGATTAATTTTGGTGGCAATATTTGCTTTGCTTTTTTTGATACAGGATCTTAACGTTGTTTCATGGAGGATTTGATTTGTGCATATTTAGACTGAAAATTGAAAAAGAGTAATAATTTGAGTTTTTCCTGTTTTAAACAGTTTTAACATTTTTTGTTCTTATTCCACTGATTAGCACTGCTGAAAGTGTATTTTAAAATATGCTTAAGAACATGGAATGATTCAGTAGAATATCTTCTTGAATAAAGCATGTGATAAATAAAATTAAGCCTTTCCAAAAAAAATGAAAATAGGTCATCAACTCTCTTTAACTAAGCTGTACATTGCTAAGGTTTTATTTATTTGTTTGTTGATTTTTAATTAAGCCAATAGCATGCATGGGGAAATGTATTTCACATCACTTCTGTTTTAATAAACTGATGCAGGGAAGTGGGACTGGCATCAGAGATCAGACAGGCAGAGAGAGCGATACAATGAGTTGAAAAGGGGACAAGACAGAAGGGGCTGGTAAGCATTTTGCTTATTTGGTGGATATAAGTAGTTCAGCCTCACTGTTAATCCTTGTGGGTACTAGTTTTGTGGAGTAGTGGGGATAGTGCTGGGGGTGGTTCTTTCCTTTTAACTTGCCCTGTTAGGAAAATCATATATACTGAAATACGGTGTTGAAGTTTTGAAATTTTGAGGACAGTGATTAAATTCAGCTTCTATGTTAAAATGCATGGTATAGAGGATTCCTGACCATAAGCTATTTTTTACGTAAGGCCTTAGTCTCATTTACTGAGAGGGACAGTGCCTACTGAAAGAACTATTTGATATTTGGGTGGTTTTTTTCTGCATTGCTTAGTGTGGAGCCTAAACTTTATTTTCTGCCCACTATTCAAACAAAGCTCAACAGGCAGGATTATTCAGTTCGTTGTAGATTTTTGTATGGCACTTATCACTGTACTGCCACGGAGCTTCATAAACCTTTAATTAATCTTTACAACACCTCTTTGATGTGATTCAATTCAATCATTATTCAGGACCAGAGCCAGTAAATCTTTCCTTACACAAAACGAGGTGAGGTCCTGTGGGAATATAATCTGCAAGGCAATCAAATGTGATTATGCAGTACAACTGTGTAAGCATGGCAAATCAGGGTTACCCCAAAAAATCCTTTTCCTGGCACTTTTTGTCTTGCGAGTGTTTGATTTTTACAATCATTGTGATACTCTTGAAACACTGTTGTATGTTAAAAATCATATGTAAAATGATTCATCCTGAAAACAGCTTCTTCAGACGTGTAATGGAAAGAATAGAACACCTCCAGCTCAGGATTTTTGGCTTTTTGATTAATTATGTTTTGTAACCTTTTTGCTACATCTTCTTTTAAAACAAAACCAAAGAAAAGCTGCTCAGCTAAGAATACTGGCAAAACCAGACTTCATTCTGGTATGTGTGTGTGTATTTCAGTGCCATGTAGTTCATAGGGCGCTCTAGTCGGGGCTGCTCACGCATGTTGGAGTCTTGCTTCTAGACTGATTACCAAGACTGACATAAACTCAGTTATGCTGAATATTAAGGTTGTAAATGGAGAACCTTTGATTTTGAGGATACAGTATCATACTTTCGTGCATGGTTTAAATGCTTGTTGGTGCATATTGTGTCTATTTGTCTCTTCATTTATCATCGTTTCAACAAACCAGCAATTCAGACCAACGATATGACTCCTTATTTAATTGTCCTGACCCAGGCTGAGCAATCATTTTCATATGACAGTTCAATTTCTCTAACTTCTGGAAACAAGCAGCCCCAAATTTCTGGCAATAATATGATTTACGTAATTAGGCTTTTGCCCTACCTTTGCCCTCCAAAAAAAATGCACTTGTGAATGACTGAAAATGTAGTCTATCTTGAAGCCACAGTAACCATGCTTAAATGGGGTTCTTTGTCCTGTCTCATAAGAATCACTTCAAGAAAAGACTCCCGTTCCTCTTCTAAATGTAAATATTGGCAATCCTAAAACAAGAGTTGATAAAGAGTATATGTTTTCTTTTTCGAAGAATTGTCTGTAGGGAAATAGTAGTATTTTGTATAGTAAATTGCTTTGCATATTGTATTCTTATGTATGCGTGCTGTATTGAATGGTGTCATACTAACAGGATGTTTCTGCTGAAATAAGGTCTAGGAAAAGTTTAGCCTTATTGTAAAACTTAGTAATTCTCTACTGCCTTATTTCACAATGGGACTGGATTGTTTTCGTTTCTAACCACGTTCCAAAATGGAATTTGATACAGTAAGTGTGAGCCATAATTTTATGTTGTGGGTGGAAGGCAAAACTGAAGAGTTAAGTACAATGTCTTTTCTGTCCTGCCAAGTTGTAGGTCTGTGAAAGGGCAGGGTGTGGTAAATTCTGTGCAGTGGATATCTGGACAATTTAATTCCAGTTCCACACTAATGTATGGTCATTACCTATGTCTTAATTAATGCATTCATATTCTTAGTTAGGTTTTGCTAATAACGTTTGCAGTGATATTAGGATCCTCATTTGGGTTTGTATGATGTAATTATGAAAAAAAAATTGCTTTGTTGTGGAAATGAATCTTTTTTAAAAAAAAAAGCTGCTAACTGCAAATGTCATCTTTGTTGTTTGTTGTTTTTTTTTTTTTAAAGGTGATTTTTCTTAAGTTTCTGACTGCAGGCCTGAGATAGATGGATGTTCACTTTGTATAAATACCATTAGCAGTAAGATAGTATTTTCATACAAGATGGATACTGTTGTCTCTGTGCAATCTATTCATCGCTGTATGGAAAATAAGGGGACCACTGGGACCAGTCCTAATCACCACAAACTTCCAGCATGCTACATTTGTACGTAGTCTTCAGATTTACAAGCCACGTGTGGAAAATGTGTGGTTAATGTTTTTTGCCTATACAATTTTTTCATTGTAAGGCACACTGATGACCCTTGCACGTATAAGATACCCCGCAATGTTAATAAATTTCATGTTCTGTTTCTCTGAAAGAAAACGTTTGTTTCAGTAATGCATCATATTTCATATGTGTTTTATGCATAAAAGGAAAAGGAATGATAGCATTCAGGTATTACAAACTTCTCCAGCCAGGTGAGATTCAGTATTGTATAACGAATGCTTTGTAGTATGTCGATCTAAAGTGTTACCAACCCAGATTGATGACCTGCATTACGTCAATTGAGGTAGATTTAGGCAGCATTTTAGAAGCAAATGAGATTTATGCAACATCTCATTATATTTTTGTAGGATAGTGAATTCAAGATGTTGGTTTCCATGAGACTAGTGCTTTTGAACTTTACATTCACAAATTCAGCTTTTTGCAAAGGTGTAAGGGAAGAAAGTTTGCTCTCTGTCAATAACACTGTGCCTGCTGGAGTGATGCATTGTATTGTTGCATGCTGTTGACCTAGAGCTGCCTTTTTTAAAAAAGATTATTTTTATTTCCCCTGCCCTCAAGGTACAAGTCCATGCAGATTTTTGATAAATGTGGTTTATGCCTCTATTTTTTTAAATCCCTAAGAGGGTGTTCTAGGCTTACTTCTGCAGGATAAGCTATGTAAAGAGGACAGGTTTGGTTGACCACAGCAGATTACAGGTGTGAGTGACCAACACACCAGCAGCCTAATGGGTGTGAGCTGTGGAGAGTGAATGGAATAGGAGCAGTAATTATAGGAAGTAACTGTTTGGCTTCTCATATGATACCAAAACCAGAAATGTACATTGTGATATTCTTCAGTCTATTGAGCAAGAAATGTGTGAGGGCTAGGTGGGCTTAGACAGTAAGTCTCTGCTCCACTGAGCTCCTACTGAGGTGATTTTTTTTTTTCTTGCTTGGGAGCTGGGATCTGTCTACAGGGGAATGTTATCCACAATGGAGTCTTTATCGGAAGGAGATGCTGGGACCATTAGGACCCCTTCCTCTTTAGCCACCAGCCCTGTCATAAAATAATGCCTTTTCTACCCCCTCTTCTTGGAGGAGGAGTATGTAGACTCCATTATATCCAGGATGACTCTGCCTTTTCCCAGCATTTTGGGAAGAAGATGGTATATTACCAAGTTAGTATAAGCAGATGTTGCTTATCTTGAGTCCCTATTCCTTTAGCTGAGAGGACCTGTAGCTCAGAGAAAGGAAATAAAAAGTGAAGAGGCAAAGGACCAACACAGAGAGGGATAAGGTGGTATAAAGCTGAAAGCGTGATCTGCCATTTTGTTTTTGGGGTATCAGTGCCTCATGATTGTTTATCTTTTGGTATTGTGTGTGCTTAGGCCTGTCCTGTTGCTACAGGATTGGTAGCAACCAGAACTAGAGAAGCCTTGCAGCTGGTATAAGAGGTGAAAAGTCAGAGTGAATTTTAAGGCCTGGATTATGAAGTATTACACTTTGATTGGGAAAGGCTAGGAAGCTGCAGTGGGAGAGAAGATGGGAGACTCTGGGGTGATCGGGAAGTTGAGGTTGATGAGAAAAGTAGGTGCTTAGTGCAGGAAGAGAGGGATGGAATTTAGGGCAGTTAGAGAACATATCTTGAGCAAAGGCGTTGAGATTGTTGGAAGGAGAGAGAGAAGCTTGTAGATAAGTGGAAGCTGATGTTAAGATGGGAAACACTTTAAAAGACTGAGGAAATTTTGGGGATGTTGCAGAATATTTGTCTTGTTTGGGAAGCACTGAATGTCAGGACTTGAAGGGCTGGTGGATATGAGTCTTGGGAAGAGACCTGATGTGCCCATATGTCTGCATGCCCAAGTCCTTTTTTGTCATTAAAAAATTGATAGTTCTGATCCTTTCCTCTCTACCTGTTTTCCCTCCTCAGTAATTGGGGTTAGCCTGTGTGTTCCTGCTGACCCTCAGCTGAGCTGTCGTCCAGCCAGCTGCCACCAAACAGAGTGGACAGCAGCTGAGTTCTTGCTTTTCCCCAAGTGGTGGCATTAACTGCGGTCAGTCCTCCTACGCTCCCTGCCAACTGTTTGCAGAGAAAGGACAGGAGTGCAGTTATCTTTGAGGACTCTGGCTGTCTTTGAAGTATGATTGAAACTTGCCCGCTATTTCAAAGTTTGAGGTAAGGAGAGTGACAGGAGGTATGGTTGTATAACAAATGTTTTCCTTGAAAACTGGATTAAAAACAAGTGATAAAAAATGACAAAGCTTTCTGCTCTGGTAGTGTTCACTCTCTAATTACTGCAGCATTTGTCTGTGATTCCACATAGTGTTGAGTAAAATCTGTGGTATGGGCAGCATTCATCAAAGGGATATTTTGACTTCTTTATGGTAAATCGAAAGCTAACGTTTGGTTTGGAAATGCCTTGCTGAGCATTGTAGTTTGGAAGCCCCATGTTGCTGTTACACTTTCCGTGCTGTACAATGATCTCTTCTATTAAAGATGGTGAGTTGTGCCAGCTGTGCAGAGAGGGAAGAGATGTGAAATACATGCAAATACAATTCCCCATACTTTGTTGTTCTGTCAGAAGGCTGGAAGTTAGTAACAAATAATTAAAACTCTTGGGTTTTTTTTGTTTGTGTCTTTTGTTTAATGTAAAATGTGAAAAATCTGAAACAATTCTTGTTTCCATTTTTTGGGGGGCAGGGAGAAAAAAGCACAGTAAGAAAAAACTAGCATTGTTTTCCATCAAAACTATTTTTCAATGGAGAATTTTCAGCAGTCTCTAGGTTTGTGTTTGAGACTAAAAATGGCCTTTCTGGAAGGAAAAACATCTTACCTTGTGTACCTGTAGGAATGGAAATGGTAACTTTGATCCATTGGAAAAAGTAGGGTTTCAGCTTCCTAGTAATGCCACAGCATTCACTGTCAGGACTTGTAAAGGTGTGAGAGCATGAACTTTTGAAGCTGATGTGTTTGTGTTTTGGAACAGGGAGGGCTGACAACTTTTGAAAGGTTTTCCCTTTTAAAGGGGTTGATGGGGTTGTTATTTCTTCTGAGACCTGTAAAGTTGTAAGTAGGGACAGCGAGGGCATTCTCTGTGGTAGCTAGTGGAATTAATACAGATTTTCACATTCCACGAATGCTACACACATGCACGTGTGTGTGTATGTATCATATACAGTTAAAACATATTCTTTCTTGTATTACTACTTTAAACAGTGCAAGGGCAACGCTTTGGCAGCTGAATGTGGTGGTTCTTTTTTCTTGTTTTCTTCTACTCGATCCAGAGGACAACAGATCCATCAGCATCTCGAGCAAAGGTCCTGTTCTCTGGGTATCTGGGTTTTTTGTGAGCACTACAGTTTGGGATAAGTGAGTGTGTGTTTAGGGTTGGGTTGTTTGTTTTTTTTTTAAGTGTGGTAAAATAATTTATTAAGATCAAATACTTTTTAAATAGTCGAGAACAAGACCCTCAATTGGAAAAGAATAGTCTTAGAACTTAAATATTTTTTTTTAATTTAATGAAGTACTAGGTTGCAAGTTATATAATTGGGTTCTGTAATAGGTACTTATTAACATTTTCATCCTAACATTTAGGATAAGTAATTACTTTAATGTTTAAAAGCCAAAATTAATTTGTTTTGTAACAAAAGTTGTAATTGATTTTACTGCATGGTTCTTAGCAAGATAAGCATTGGGATTCATGTTTTTATCTCATTTATAAGGTTGTTACCTGTGTTGCCTCTAATATTCAGTCTTTGTGCAAGCGAGGTCAACTCCAGACACTTAAGTAGATTTACATACGTTGACATCCAAGTTGAATTAGGCCCTGTGAGTATATGTTATGTCTCGCCAAGCTAGCTATAAAGGGGAAATCTTTTCAAAGACTTTAGCAATCTTAGAGCTCTTTGCTTTATTTCTAAACCCTGTAATTAGTGGTTTCTTGAAACTGGATTTGCTTCTTCCCAAGCTGAGGGATATGCACAGTAATTTTGAAATCTAGCCTCTAAACATGGTCTGGCTCCTAACTTTTCTAAGTAACAAGCGTTTTAGATGCCTGACCATCAAGCTGACTTAGGGTTGGCTTTTCTTCTTTAATACACTCTCTTTCTTTTTTCTTTTCTCCCCCCCCCCCTTCTTATTTCTAATATTGGAAAAATAAAGTATTTTCTTTGCCCTGTTGACACAATATTAGGGCATGGCAAAGTTAACACTTCACTGTTTGCATCTGGAGGCTCTGATGGTGTTCAAGACTCTTTGTAGTTCAAGATAAATTATGTTTGTGATTACAATCAACCCTTCAGAAATTTAAATTAGTATGCAAATAACAGGAAAGATTATCAAGATTTTAATTAGCAAATAACAATTTTTCAACCTAGATAAACTAGAGTTATCTGTTATGTATTCTAGCTGCATTTTTAAAGTGTTCTCAGCCCAGCTTAAGAGAATTAAAAAACACCAGCAAATTGTGAATTGCAAGGTACTGTTGAAAAATGAAAAATATTCTTGGTAAACCTGATATTCTTAGCCTGCTGTTGAGTTTGAGTAAGCAGTCAAAGAATAAGGTCAAGATAAATCAGGTGCTATTGAAAACACTTTTCTCATTTGTATTTCACCTCATAGAACTTGGAAGTAATCACCTGGTTCATTGCCTCCACTGCCCTGCAGTCTTTGGCAATTGTGAAGTAGTTATTTTAATTTTAGAAAGATCAGCAGAATGTGTACTCTGCATGCTCCTGCTCTCCATTCATTAAAAAGCTTTTAAAAACACACTAAGCTTTGAAACAATGAGGAGTTACAGCTTTTGTGCTACAGTAAGAGAACAGAAGGTAATCGAAGGTGACGCTGTGTTCTGGGTCGGTGTGATCCAACTGGTGGAAGCGAAGTGGGCTGCTTCCTAAATTCCCAGTTGCTTCTTTCTGGAGACAAGAAGTACCTGCCAGAGGCATCATACACTACCTTCTGTGCCCATTTTATATTTTGACCCAGAGAGCTAAATGTGACTATCACAAAAAAAACCACCCCAACAAACCACCAAAACCAAGTGAGAGTTGCAGTAAAGTCTTGTCTGTGCCCTGCCTTGGTCCCTGCCTTTTCTGACCTCTTCCCCTTTCCTCACTTCTTTTGTGAAAATGGTCTATGGTACAATAGAAGGGTGCTTTTAGTTTGGAGTAGGAGACAAATAGCTTTCTGGAAGTGATGGAGGGAAAACAGGGGGAGAGCATTCTTGCTGATGAGGGCAGGCTTTAATGAACCAAAAGCTTTTTGAGTTGTTTAATGTCTTATAGTTTTTTGATCTGATATGAAATGGCTGGTTCTAAATTGCTACATGTTTACAAATAAGTGATCTGAATTTTTTATTTACATTCACAGTGATATGCTTTTTAAAATCTCTATATCTTAAAAGTAATACAGAATAAGAACTGCAGTACAGCTAAACATTTAAAAAAAAAAAAAATCCAGCTCCCAGTCCAGACAAGCCATTACCATCCATTCCTGGGTCCTAGAAGAGCTTGTAACTCTAGATATTCTTGGGCATCAGTATATTTTTTTGTTTCCCTGGCAGTTCTGTTCTTATTAGGCCAGTAGGGAACTGAAACCAAGATGCCTGCTGGCTTGGTCCCTCAGGGAATAGACAGCTTCATAACTTGGATTACATAGCAGTTTATAAGTATGCATGCAGTCAAGTACACATGCACACTCATAAATTGATTTCCTTACTAGATATTACTATGTTTGTTTTTTAAGCAGGATTGCATAAGTTAGGGTACAACAAGAATGAAAGAGAATATATGAATTATTTTGCTACAACTTAATATTGGGCATAAGTCTAATATTTCAGTCTCGAGGAACTCCACTGATAATAACGAAAGCGTCTTGTGTTCTATAATGTCTGGCATATTGTTGAAACCTTTAGCTAGTAAAGGACAGGTGAAACAAGAAGGCGTGCACTAGATTCAGTTCAGAGATGTTCTACCTGGTGGGGCTTGCTTTTTTTTTGGCCTTTTTTTAATTCTTTTTTTTTATTAAGGCTGTGAAAAGGAGAAGGTAGTTTGATGTGATTAAAATGTATTTGCAATGTACCTCTACGTTTAAAAAAAAAAAAAAAGTGATCTGGAAGAATGTGTATTTTTGGTATCTTCTGTTCACTGGTGCAATTGTCATTAATGCTTCGTAAAACGTATATAAAGTTGGTACGTTTTGTGGTATCTGACTCATTGAGCAAAGAGTTTAGTTATGTATTGTTCTATGTGGATCTCAGAGGCACAGCTGTTGAGATAGCTGCCAGCAAGAAACTTTAAATGTCATTTTCCTTATCATGCATCTCTGAACTTCCTGCATGTTAATATGTTTTAACTGTATTTCCTTATCATATCTGAATGTATTTAAAAGAAAACACCCCATCTTGCTTAAATGAGATTTTCTTGTTTACTTTTTTCTGTGAAATGTATTCTAACTGAAATAATAAAAATCGAGGTGATATATGCAGCAACTCTGCAGTTGAGTGTGTGAAAAAGGAAAAGCAGTATTTTTCCTTCAGGCACATTGCCACCTAGCAGCTGTTAACTAAAATTTGCTCATTTTTTACTTAAAGAAAGAAGGTAAAGCCTGTATCTAAGTACTCTTGCTGTATTCCTCCACCTCCTTCTTGGGACGTATTGAGGTATCAGCTAATAGGTGGTGTATCATCGATGCCTGTCTGACCTCAGGAGCTGCAACAGATATTTTTGTCCATTAAAAAATGGAATTATACTGAGCAATACTGTATGGTGCCTTACATCAGTGTGTCTCGCCTCTATAAAGACTGTATTTTTTTTCTCTCGGTTGCAAAATTGGTCCCTGTAGAAATAGTTCCTCTTTGCTGATTGTCATCAAGGGTGAAATTTCAGTTGTGTCCAAGTGAATGGCTCGCACATTGTTCTTCTGTGGTGTTGATTCTTGGCCGGTGTCGTGCACTTTCCCACTGAAGGATGTTGTGTGGGATGGAGTGTAGACCAAGCTAGTAAAACTGCACCAAAACTGTTTTCTCAGGCTCTTCAGTGCTACTGCCTGAGGCAGTGGCAAGCATGGGAGAAAAGAGAGTAAGGAGAGACAAGGGGAGGACACGGGGGCAGAGAGGCAGAAGACTGACAGGGCTGAGGACAGCAGAGAGGAGGCAGAATGGAGTGCTCCATAGTAGCTTGCTTGAAAACATTTGTTCTAAGATAGCTCAATATATGTTTAAGCGCTGTAAAAAAAGATATAAACTCTCACTGTCAAATCTGATGTTATGGACGTGATATATTAAGGAATTGCTGTTTTTTCCTGCAAAAACTCAGGTAAACAAATAATACACAATTGTAAGGATTTATTTTTGTTAGGTCCTATTATTGCTCAAATAAGCCAGGACTAATATTTTTATAGTGGAAAAGTTTTATCACTATTTAGGAACCAATGACACAGTAACTTACTACATTCATAACATGCACTGTAATTCTTTGAAAAGGTAAGTTTCTCAAGCTTTTTTTTAATTGGAAAAATGCTCTGTTCTTCTCATCAGCCATTGGTATATCTGCATCAGTGCTTTAGGGGGCAGATGTTCGCTTTCAGAGTGAATCTCCTGATTGCCCTTCTTTGGTCTGCATCACAGTGGTCTCAGCCATAAACTAGATTCTGTTCAGATGAAAAGAAGCTGAAAGAAGTGCAGCAAGAGTGTCCCTGATGTGCTCCAGCTGCCCAGGGACATTGGTCCATCTGACCAGATGTAAGCCAGTTCAAAGAAAACACGTGGAGTGTAGATGGTTGAGGCCACAGCACCAGTTGCTTCACACTACTTTTGTAAGCATACCGCTGTTTTCTCCAAGAGGAGGAGTTTTGATATTTTCTTACTGTGAGAATTGTAGAAGAGCAGCACAGAAATCTTGTCAAACTTCACCCTAATGCAGGGACTAGCTGTCAAAATACATCTTTAGCCTCCTAGTTTTGACAATGGTGATTCACCTACTTATTAGAACTGCCCCCTTTTTTTTTCTTTTCCCCTCGTTTGCTTTCCTTGCCTCAGAATACTTCTGTGATAAGACATTCTTGTGTGAAGACTGAATTTCCTTTTCGTATTAAAGTGAAGCAGAAGATCACTAAGAGGTTGAACGATCTCATCTGCTATGTGGGATAATTGGAATCAAATCTAATGTACTTGGATGTGAAGTCGAGTGATCCAGAAAGACACGTGTGGATTTTCAGTTACCTCTAGGGGATGCTGTTGTGTTAAAAGTGCCAGTGTTTCAAATATTTTATATACAGATCTGGGTATTTATCTGCCTTACAGAAGAAACATGTGTGCAGTCTTATGGGAAGTACTCTAGCTAATATGAAGCAGAGATACTACAGCACATAATTGTGTTTGCAACCATCAATATGTAGAAGAACAGAATGAACTATAACAAAGGTCCTGGGGTGATGTTAATAACTTGTTTTTCCGTGTATGTTGCATCTAAGCTGCTGATGCATTGATTATTGATTTCAGTTCAATGGGAGGTATCTCAAATTGGTGAAGTGTTTTGATGATCAGCAGTTCGAATCAAGTAGTTGGGAATTCTTTGCTGCCAGGAACAGAGTACTTTACAGTGACCCTGTAACCTATTTAAGGTTAATGTCTGCTGGACTTGAATTTGTTGAGCTGTTTTCTTTCAAAGAAAGGCTTCCTGTGAATGGATTTTGGTTTTAGAATGCTTGAGATACATTTACATTGATAATTTACCCCCCTATTCTTTCACTAGGCATTGCCTTATTTTCAGTATAGATATTTTAATTTAGAAATTCATAAAGCTCCCAGTGTTTGGTACCAGTTTATTATTATTTAAGGTGAAGCATCTAAGTTCATTATGCAACATTTGACAGGTGTTAATCATAGTGTATACCGTACTGCTGAAAGCCATTCACATGATAAAGCGATCACTACCGTCTAAAAACCTGTAGACCGGTGACTACTGGTCTAATAAAGAAGACTTAACTGCTTTATTAGTGTCTGGACAGCACTACTGAGCAGTCAGTGATTTGTAGACAATACCCCACCTTGCTTTTCCTGACAACTTGAAGAAATACATATCTTTGAATATTGAGGGGAATTTATATTGGACTTTGAACTATAATGCTCTTGTGTAGCTAACATGCTATGTGCAAATCCTGTCTTGTAGACCACTGCTCTAAAGAAGTTTAGAATATTGCTTTTTTTTCTTCCTTGTCACCTGCACTTCCTGCAAAAATTCAAGTATTTTAAATTGGAAAAATTAAATACTTATCTCTTCTTATCCTTCCCAAGCATCCATAAAGTGTGTTGTATTGCTGTAAATTCAGGGATGCTCTCTATATTAAAAACTGTACATAGCAGAAATATTTTCCCCAAAAGCTGTGGCATAGTTACGTAAGAAACTTGTGTTTCATGCTGAAGAAATGTGCCCCTCTTTTGTTCATGTTGTAGGTATGGATTTTTATTGCAGTTTATATCTTAAAGGGCTAAGACTTCTCTTGATGCCTTTATTAAATGGCTGGTTTAATTTGAAGCATTCATATAGAATATCTTTGAATTTGAGTATGTACAACATGATCTGCTGTGTAAAACTTCTAGTCCCTCTGCTTAAAAATCATAATGTTCTTCTCTTTATTAAAGCCATTTATCTTTCTAGAAAATACCATGCACTACTTTGGTCTGAAGAGGTGTGGTTGCAGCTTTTGTGGTAACAAATCCTGTGAGGCAAAAAAACCCTGGCAACCTTTTTATTAGGTGCCATCCAAGAAATGTACCGTTACCTCAGCATTAAGTACCCATCAGTTTTTATGCCATGTTAAAGTCTTAAAGATGAATAGCGCTTCCAATTAGGAGAGTGCCCTTGTTGCATATAAATAATCAATAAAAGGCTTCTTGACCTTCATCTTCCCAGCAATGCAGAATTCCTTTCAGGTAATTTGTTTCCTGCTGTATTGAATTCAGCACTGTTAATGGAGATTCTCCTTCAGTTGAAGCATAGAGGTAGATAATGTAGAGGACTACTTTATGTATTTGAAGTGAGGAGAAACCTTATTTGGGTTACAGGGAATCTTCCTTGGAGATAAGTTTCTTACTCCTATTTATCAGTAGGAAATTTAAGTAAATTACCTAGTCTCACTGAAATATCCAGAGCATTCAAGCAGTACTTTTCAAAATAGTTTGACCAAATGTCACTCCATGAGTTGCCTCTCTGATGTAGTATCTTCCCCTTCCTAACAGAGGGGAGAAATTCTCAAGGTGGAAATGAGTTTGTTACTGGTTCTCACCAACTGTCTGCTCTTGTGTGTACCGTTAAAATTCTCCATCCCAGAAAGGGAGGGATGAGTTATGTTCCAAGCCGAAGAGGGCAGAGGGAAGATTAGGACTCCATTAGCTTTTTTTTGTTTGTCTTAGACCAAACCTCCCCAGTATTTATTTCTCTCTGTCTGTCAAATCAGACTTGCAGGTGCTGATCAGCCACAGGAAATGCAAACTGATACCCGTTAGGTTAGCACATGCTTCCACCCTTACAGATGTTCTGCCCTCTTAGAATGAGTCGTACACATCTGTATAAGCAGCTAGAGTCTTTGTGATCAAGGTTCAGACTGCAGAAGGGCAGACCACATCCTGAGATGAGAGCAACTGCTGTAAAGATCTCCGTCATTTGTGTCATCTAAACCGGACCTTTAGCAGCTGTTAAAAATCCAGGACACAAAGTTTAACTGCCAATAGCCTTTAAAAAAATCAAACGTAATAGTGTACCGATTGAATTGTAGCGGTGTGTGCATGTGAGTACACAGTGCCTGTCTGTATGCGTACAGATGTACCCGCTGTACCTCATTTCTTTAATGTTTAATTGCCTTTATCATACCAGACCTGCCGTTCTGTCCCATTACCGTAAACCAGCATTATTTTTCACTGCTAACAGTACTGGGATGCGTCCGAGGCCACGCTAGGCTATTAAGTAACACGTTTAAGAGAGAGAACTGATTTTAAACAGCTGGATTTCGCTCGGGTCTCCTGCTCAGCAGCCCGACCGAGAAGTTGCGGTGGGTCGGCTCCTGCCCCGTGTCCAGAGGAGGCCCCTGGGCTGGCCGGGCAGCCCCTGCTTCCTCGTCCTCGTCCTCCTCGTCCTCCTCGTCCTCCTCCTCCTCCCGCCGGGCAGCGGCAGCCCCGCTTCCTGCCAGGCGCGGCTCTGAGATGGCCCCTTGTGCCCAGAGCCCGGCTGTGCGGGCTCTCCGCCGCCGCCTCCCCTTGCTTTCAAACA
>NW_010973420.1:2890935-2919192 GCF_000737465.1 Haliaeetus leucocephalus
CCGCCGCCCCAGAGCCGCAGCACCCCCGCGTCTCCCTGCGCGGCCGGGGCGGCGGGGGGGCGGCGGGAGCGCGGCCCGTTGTGCGGCCGCTGGTTCTTCCTCCGCGCAGCTGGGCCAGCCCGCCTCCCGCCGGCGCAGCCCGCCTTCCCCGGCACCCCCCGCCCCGAGCGCCGGTCCCCCGGGAAGGAATTACACAACCCCTTGGATAAACGGAGTCGTTTGGGGCTTTTTTTTTTTTTTTTCTCCCTTCCCCGCTGGACTCTGAATTTTACTTATGTCGTCCTCAGCTAACGTAGGCGGCCGTTTGCTCTTCACGTTGTGAGCACTCGTAGTCCTGTGTGGAAGTTGCTTGAGGTAATAGGGTAGAATCGGTTTCTTAATCTAGTGGAGTTTTATCTACGTGCAGTTTGAAGAAGTGGTTATGGCTTGGCTTTGACTGGAAAGAAAGGCACCACTGAGCTAATTCAGCTTGGCAGTAGAACTGTTTTTGCTGTAGCCACAGACAAGCATTGCAGAAATCTTTCTTCTGATTCAGCAGGAACATTTTCCATGTTCATTTGGAAAATAAACTTGCTGTAGTTGTCAGGGAAGAAACAATAAGGAGTATACAAAGGGACAAGGAGCTATCTGTTCACACTCGTCAGAAAAAGACCAGGCCAGAAGACAGGGAGCTGAACCTCACTATGCAAAATACCATCTTTTCTATCATTAAACCAGCACGGCCACGTTTCTTTCCTTTGGGAAGTGGAGGGGGCTCTCTGTAGAACTGTTAATATCGGTTTCATTTTTTTTCTTCTTTCCTTTTTTTTCCTGCACAATAAATAAGTTGAATAAAGCTCTTGAATAAAGCTCTTTTACAGAAGGTTGAGCTTGCCCATCAGTACTGAATAATGTAGAGCTGGGATTCAATAGAGTTGAGTTTTCAAGCTGTTTCTTAGCCCCTGCTTTCTTCATTACAGCAAGAAAACTAGTGAAAAAAAGAAAAAAAAAAAAAGATAAACAGCTTGCAGGATCCTTTAACTTTTTCATTGCTCTCTGTAGTAACCAGTGCTTTCTTTGGAAGCAGCTGACAACTTATGGTGAAGACCATGAAGTTTTGTATAAAATTCTGCTTACGTGGTACATGTTCCTGAGTGTTTTGTTGACTAAGGCAGAAAAACTGTAGTTTTGGCTCATTAGTTCAATTCATTATAATTATGTCTAATATTTATGGAAGATTCTTTCCAGCCCCTTTCCCCCCCGCCACCCTCTTCTTCAATAATTGTTATTTAACCAGATGTTAGCTTTAATAGTTCAAAACCGAAAGAACAGCTTAAGGAATACACTCTACTGTAGCAGTCTTTGTTTAGTTTAAACATCTGTTGCTATTTTCCTTATTCTGGAAGTTAACATTTTTAACACTAAAATAAACACACACAAAATGAAGAAAAGAAAAGCAAAACTTCAGTGGTGTTTATAGTGAGGTGTTTATATCCCAGTGATTTAAAAAGTATAAACACTGGCAACATCTGCACTGAACTCGAAGGGTGTTTTAGAGATGCCTACACATCTTCCATGCCTCTGCCATAGTATTTATTTTGTGAGTGAGTTGTGTCAGCAGTGATGGATCTTGTCTTTTCAAAGACGCTGCTGCGGTAGTAACTACATTGACAACAAAGTGGCCTTTCAAACTCAATTAATTAGGATTTATTGAAGGTCATACTTGAACTACTTATAAATAGATGCCTTCCTGCAAAGTACTTTTGCAGATGCAGGATAAGATACAAATACATTGTATGATGTGAAAATAGGTTTGAAATTTCAGAGGAAAGAATTATAGACTGATACGCCACAGGCAATGAATGAGATGGGTTCCTTATTTCTTTAGATTCTCTCTTGAAACACTTGCTTTTGCTTATTGAGATAATTGGTATACTGGTGAAGTGTGTCATTATTGTTTTATGAGGTTTACTAGTGGTTTTAATCTTTCACCTCTGGCACAAGCCACTGAACTATGTGCCATTGATTTGTAGCTGCAGCTTATGGATAAGAGATGTATTGGTACATAAGAAGTAGGAAAAATTCTTCCATCATGTGCATTTGGCAGCCCTTCAGTTCAACATGGAGTAGAAGAATATAATTTGCATCCCAAGATGACTCCTGCTTTTTCTTGCCCAGCAAGAGTTACAGATGGCACTTTGTTATCTGTAAGCTTCAGGCTACTGAGTTAATGCCAGCACTTGCTTAGTCTTCCCTAACTGTTAGGTGCAAGAAACCTCAGCTATGTCTTAATCTCGTTCTGTTCCTAAGTAGTGTCATTCATGATCATGCTCCAGTGAGTATGGGAACGTTTATTGACAAGACTGCTGTTTAGTTCATAAAACATATTTCTGATTTTGGCTTACTCTTTGGAGGTCTGGGGAAAGAGAGCAGAATGGTGACTAATATAGATGCTTTATGGACAGAAGAGTGTCCTTTTGTGGAGGTTGGGGGGGAAATGGGAGATCTAGAAGTTCTCCCATTAACCGTTAAGAAGTAATGGTGTGTTGCAGATATAGCTGACCGATTTGTAGTGTGGAACCTTAACTGAAGTTGACTGTTTTCTCAAACATAAGAATTTTCTAGTTGTCTTTTTTTTTTTTTTTTTTTTTTTTTTTTTGTGAGGTTGGTCTAACACTGGCACAGATTTCCCAGAGAGTTTGTGGAGCCTCCATCTGTGGAGAAACTCAAAACCTGGATGTGGCCCTGAGCAACCTGCCCTAGTTGAGCCTGTTTTTAAGCAGGAGGTTTGTACTAGATGATCTCCAGAGGTGCTTTCTAGCCTCAACACTTCTCTGATTCTATAATGTGATGGAAAGTTCTGTACACTTATATAATTAAGACAGCCACAGCCAGCAAAAGGATTGTAACCAGAGATGAGGTGAGAGGGTTTTTGAAAGGGGGTCCATAACTTTGAACCACAGAATAAAACTGTTTCCTTTCCTCGGGGTTGTTTGTTTTACACTGAAAATTTGTGTCCTTTTGAGTGTTTTCTTAATATTATTACTAGCTTTGAGTTCCTCGTGATGCCTCATGATAATCTCAACTCTGATGCTTTTGGAGGAAAATCTTAATTTTAACAACATGGTGTTTTTTCTAACAAGTCACATAAAAAAAGAACATTTGAGTTTTGTCTCCCTCTCCAGTGAAAGAAAATTTTTAAATCATTCAAATGAGAATGTTTAGTCTTTGCCAATGGGAAAGTGACAGTTATATTAACAATGATCAACCATTTCAAGCAATTTATTGTAACATATTTGGTGTAATAAGGAAGAAAAGAAGAAGTAAGTAGAGAATTGTTGACTCAGCATCTGGGTGCTGATTTTTAGCATGAATACATCTGATATCCTGCTACTAAACATTTGCTGCCAGTTATCAACAATTGGCCAGTTTAATGAGTAGTGCTTTCATATCATTGTTTTCTTCTTAATGAGCTCAGAGACATCAGAAAGCTCTTGAGAGACTGTTGTCCTCGCTGAGGTGCAAAGGCCACGAAGCAGAACCATTCTGTACCAGTCTGGCATTCCCAGTGCTTCGTATCAAATGACAAGCACTTGATCCGGGCATGCATTCAGAGGTAGAACATCTGCATCTTGTTTTGCAATGGAAACTCACTTCACTTTAGTTTAATATGCTTTCTCCGAGAGCCTTGTGTGTGAAGTAATGGCAGGAGGGCTCAGAGTTAAACAAAACAAATTGCAGGTGATCCCGCTCTTTGACTGGTGCAGGGGCAGTCTAGCAAGTTTGGGCTCCTTGTTTTCAATAGAATATATATGAGAAGGTGCAGTCTCCAAGTAGATTTGTTTCATTTTGTTGTTTATCTGAGGGAGTGTACAGATGGTTGTGTGTTGGAAGGCAGATTTCTGTCTTCCTTCCTCTCTCTCCCATTTTCAAATGCTTTGTGTTATTACTACTACATTCTCAAGGCTTGAACTGCTGTGCTGGGAAAGGTATAAAGAAATGCAATAAGATGCTAAGAAATCCCCCAGGCATGTTATGAGACTTGGAGCACTCAGAATAGTTATACAGAGTTCTCTGGACAGTCCAGAAGACTGGATTTTTTTAATGAAGAAAATTGAATCCAGATTTATAGAAAAACACCCCTTTTTGGTTTCAGGACAGCTTACATTAGTTAGTGGCTTATTACATAATTATTTCACTGACTTCCTGTAACAATGAAGCATTACTTGGCTACAGCAGTGAGCTTGCATAGCTAGCTATCTTTTTAGGGCACTGCAAGGCATTTTGAATATAGGTGTATCTTCCTAAAAAGGCCAGTTTAGATGTTTGATATCAAATGAGGAGCCTGAAACAGACTCTGCTAACTTCATTTGCTTTTTAATGAAAGGTAACGTGTTTTCTTAAGCTCTAAAGAATAGTTTCCATCAGTTTTCTTTGCTGACCTTGCATTTTACTCTGGGTTTGTAACATCAGTTTCTCCTATTAACTTCAAAATTCGGTTTAGTTTCTAAATATATAAAATAACTTTAACACTATTATTCTATTAAGAATTAGTGGAATAATAAATGGCATAAAAATCTCCTTCATGGTGAATTAAGTGTTCTTATTTGTAATGCAGTATAAAATTTCTGTTCAAAGTCATGTAAATTAAGATGCACCTACAGAATGTTCTCCATTTATAGAACATTCTGTGGGTTTTGCTTTTTCAAAGTCTTTTATCTTCAGGAAAAAACAAAGAGCTCCAACCTCACAGTTGGGCTTTTCTTACTCATTTCCTACTAGCATGAAGTTGGGAATATCCTCTTCAGTACTGACATCAAAATTCAGTTTATTTTCCTCATTCATCAAAGGCAAGATAGATTTAGGTCATACTTAAGCTTTTTTTTTTTTTTTTTTTTTCCCCCTGGAGTTCTGTTGTTCTCCTCACCCTTGATGCTAGTTCAGCATTTGTACTGAGAACTCAAACAAGGAAATTAAAAAACCCAAATACAACAGTGGGTTATCCCACAACTTTCAATAGATAAGATAGGCAGCACATTTTTTCTGAGATAAAAGGTAGTGAGGTTTGTAGCAGTAAGTTCAATTCTGTGTTAATGAGCAATTTGCTTAAAGGCTGTAACTTGTTACTCACAAGTCAAATTTGTTACAGTGCCAGGTCTCTTTGGATATAAATCCAGGGATTTTAGGAGATATTGAAAAAGCTTAAATTGCTCCAGAGTTTGAACAATGCACTGTATTGTATGGAGAACTGTTAGAGAAAAAATAAAGCTTAAACAACAGTCTTCATTGTGTGGCATCTAAAATTATGAATGAAAAAGTTCATCCATATGTATTGGTTTTGCCTTTTTTAAATATCTGCTTTGCATGAAAATAGTTGTCTATTAATTTCTTCTTGAGGATTAATACAGATGGGCCTTTATATTTGATTTTGGCTGAATAGACTACAGAGTTTTAACATGCTGCATGCAGACAGTGTGCCAAGCAATTTAGCAAAGTTGTTTACACTAACAATAATCCAGCAGGACAGAGCCTATAATTTTTCGCTGATAATAGTATGAGGTAGTGATGAATACAAGTTTCTGGAGGAGTGTTTACAAAAATGGTATTATACTTGTCCAGTGTTAAAGAATCATGAGTGTTTTTGGTTTTAATTTCTTTTTTAAAGCCAGCCAATTTTTTTCTTCATCGTGCAGTCTGTATCATCTCCCTGAAAATTACTTTACAAATCAGCATGGAACGATTGCTGGACACACAGAGTCATTGTTTCCTTTCCCTTTCAGTAAAAGCCATGCACTTTGGAGGATAATTGACTGTGCAGTATAGCACTGCTAGATGTTGTTGTATAAGCACTATGCCAAGACTGTGGGTCCAGTAACATATACACCATGAGTGCCATGATACACAGTTTTAATTTCCTGGAGGCAGATTTCCCTTGGTGCTTCATCTAACAGCTTTTTTTAAGGGCAAGCTCTCATGCCTGTCTCTACAAGTTGATGTAATGGCGCGTGTAGCTTGGTGAGCACTGGCATGTATCTTCGGAGTCTTGGTGGGATGGAAAGAGAGGCCATAGATCATCCAGCAAAAGTGCAGTTTTGAACAGGCAGTTGAGCTCTTGGGGTTATCTCTGTCAACTTGTAAATCTCATGTCACAGGTGGATGGAGTTGGAAGAGTTTTGTTCTTGATATCAGTAGTAGTTTGGCACCGATTCTGAGGTAAGGCAAGCTTGGAGCATTTAAGTTGTTGGGAAAGAGCTCCACATTCCTTGTATAACCTTGGTGAAGTTGAAGTAACAGTGTTCCTGGGACCACCACAGCATTGGTTCTAGCCAAAGAAAAAGTCATCCAGAAACTTCAGTGAGGTGGTGAGTCTTCATCAAAGATCTTTAGATATCTAGTTTCAATAGGAATGTAAGTCCTGAAAATCTCAGGTAAAAAGTAGTAGGAGTGCGGTAGACCAAAGTGTGAAACAGTGGTTAGAATGTTTCCTTTACGTAAGTTTCACTGTGCTGTTTGGTATCAGATTTTTTTTAAAGTAACTTTTCCGTTTTTCGTCGCTTTTTAACTTTGTTCTTGCTAAAAACAAGAACTTGTTTAACATAATAGCGCTTGGTGCAGTCCAGCTTTTCCCTCACAAAATGTTATGTGACACTTTGTGCCTCATTTTGTCTTTGGAGGAAAAGATCATCTGCAATGTGGCGTATGTGGATGGAGGTAGATAGTATTTGGGAGATGGTGTAATATTACAGCCTTTGTGGCACAGGAGGAGGAAGGAAAGTATGCCTTCAGCAGGCAGGTGCCAGCTTAGTTCCTTCACAAAAAATGTGGCTCCTGTCTTTTCATAATACACATTGTGACAAGAGTCTATCTTTGATTATTTTAAGACATGTTCTTTTTTACACCTCATCGTTTTGGAGTGTTTCTTGTCAACTGTGAGCATCAAGCATTGTAGTGTGTAACTTTCCTCCTATTCTTCCAAACGTTGCTAGCAGGTTCCAGGAAATATATTTGCTCTCCCAGGAAAAGTTTGGAACCAGTTGTGTTTAAAAAGCAGTAGTTTTTCCTGGAAACCCATTTGACAGTGCAGGCATGGAAACCACTCAGCATTACACCTCCCTGGTTTGCAAGACTTAGTGTTTATTCCCTAGCATGCAGAAATAGGAGTTTTTTGCCTTTAAAAATGGGTTGCAGTTAGAAGTAGGAGAGTTTTAGTAGATAAGCCTATCTTTTTTCCCAGGATAGGAATGGCAGTGCTGTACGGGAATATGAGCCAATATTGAAATATCTATTATGTTGTATTTTAACCAAAAATCACAAACCAGCAGATTGGCAATAGCCTTTGTAGTTAACCATCTACAAAGTGCCCAGTCCAGCAATCTTTTGCGTAAGAGGAGTGAAAACCAAAGCTGCTAAGTGGATCTTTTGGAATAGCTGTTGTCTTTTGGGGAATGAGTATTTACTTTTTTTACAAATGGCATTAGCGTACTCTGGTTGCACTTTAGAGATGGTATTGTGACTTCCAACCTTGTTATTTAATTGTTAATGTTTAGTATGTCTCAATTCTGAAAGTAAATTTAGATATTTATAAAATCAGCATTTTTGCCACCTTCAGAGCAGAACCTCTCAGAAAATTATTGTTTCTTGGCTCCAGGTTAGTAAATTGGGGTTGTTTTCTCTGTGATGCATTGCTAATTGTAATTAAATGGCCGTATGAAGAAAATCAAAGTTGTCCAGTCAAAAGGAAGCTATTTCTATGAATCTGAATTATCTAGGAAGACCAGTAAATGCCATACAAGAGCTAGCCAAGTAAAATAAGACTATTTAGACATTCTGTTCATAGTCTTTGGAACGTAATCTGTTCTAAAGCAGGAGCTCTACAAAAAGTACTCTTAGCATATAGAAAAAAAGTTGACATAACTAGGGCACCTCCTTTGTGGTGGTTTTATACAGAACACATTAAATGAAGATGGGGTGAGGGAACTACTGTATGATTCATATAGGACAAGTTTGAACTCAGACAGTTTCTTGGATTTAGTATAAATATTTATGGCATTGAAGGGGATTTTTTTTTAATAAGCTTCCTTGTGCTCCGGATCTTTTAGATGTCCTCCTCAGACATCTGGTGTGCATTGCTGCTTGTTTAACCCCCACCCTTCAGTTTTCATGCTGTGGCATCTCAGAGAGCTATCACAGTCACTCTGTGGTTGCCGTAAATTAAATCTCATAGAGCCAGCTGGGAGAATGCTGACGTGCACAGTTTTCCTGCTGAATACTCTAAAACCAGTGGCTACAGTTAGAGGTGAACATTTTGCTCTTGTCTTGCTGTAGGCATCAATCTAAGCTATTTACCAAAGGTGTCAGAAATAGGTATTCCAGCATTAGCAATGATGCTTACAGTTTCTTGACTAGTTTCTGTCTCTTAGAAAAAGCTGCTCTTATCAATGTTATATAACCAATGTCTCTGAGCTCGTCAGAAAAAAAAAAAAAAATTACATTCACTGCCTTTAAAAATCTTTAAAAGTTCTAATTTGTAAGACTGCAACTGCTTTGAGGTACGTTATGCTTGCCTTAACAGCTAATCTGTGGATCTACTGAGTTTTTCTTTGGAGTACAGTAATTTGAACACTACCCTATTTGGTTTCAAGTGTTTCTCAATGAGTCCATTTAGAAGTAAGTATGATAGCAAACATTTTAATACTCATTGTAACATATTTTTTATATATATATATATATATAAAATCCTCTCTGCAGAATCCTATTATTCACAGAAGCCTAGTTAGTTCAACCTTCAGCTACCCCCATGAAATAAATAGTGAACGTTATCCTTATTTACATAGGGGGAAAAAAGAGCTGTAATTGTTTAAATTCACGTAAGTCAAGGATAAAGAAGAACAACATTCAAAGTGCCTTGACTGTAATGCTTTGCTGTAGCTGCTAGACTTTACTGTGATCTATTAGTAAACAAAAAGTGCTTTTACCTGTTTGTTTTGAGACGTGCAAATAAAAATTGTAGTAAATCAGCTAAACAGATAAAAACTCTTGATATTTGAAGCTTGGACTGGTGATATATGGACTAGATGCTTGCTTTTTGGTCAGCAGTCATGGAGGGAACAGAAGCTTTTGGACTAAAATCTCTTGTGACTGTGGTTCATTTATAGTGGACCCCTTCTAAACTGAGATGATGAAATCTGTTTTGGAAGTAGTTGAGTCTTTTTAGCTGATACAAGGAATGACCTCTTACAAAGAGTAGTGGGATGGAAGAATTTTAAGTTCCCCTATTTGAGCCACAGGACCTCTGCAGGTCTGTTCTTTTCTATCTGAGGCCTGTTGAGTTGCATAAAAGGAATGTGCCCACTGATGCCGGCAGTTAATTTTATATTCTCTTCAGAAGATGAGTTGGGATAAGAAGCTTCAATTAAATAGCAGTCCAGCTGTGGTCATGCAATGCATGGCTCAGCAACAGGCAAGCTGATAACCCATTTATGACCTAAAACAGTGCTTCCAAACCTTTTTAATTAATGCAGTGTCTCACTGCCCCTGAAGTGGCTGTTTGGCTCTATTAAAAACTTCACAGTTGTATTTAATAGAGTGGCTGCTTAATTATGGGATGGAACATCTTTAATGTGTGATGGGGGTAGAGATCTGCAGAAATGTTTAGGATGTACATCATTCAAATAAAGTGGGGAAGGATTTAACAGTTAATTAACTGGGGACTGATATCATCGTGAGTGATAGTGGTGAGAGATTTAATTTCTGGATCCTGTGGAGCTAGTATCATGTGAATGGTGGGTCACAGACATACAACTGACATTTTTTTGTTACCTTTGTTTTATCAACCCATCTGCACTTCCCTGTCTTTTCTGTGTTTTGTCAGGAATGAGTTGTTTCTGCAGCTTTGAAATAAATAAACAAGGAGCCTGGAGTTAAGTTAATCAAAAGGGAGATTCAGTTAAAGACTAGGAGGTATAGGGGGAGGAAGACAAAGCCCTAATTAAAGGTCTTTGAGAGGTAGAGTGTAACTTTGGTACTGCTCACCCATTCCAATCCCATGACTGTCAGGATAACTTCAAAAATATGAATTTCTGCCTGTTCCTTGCTTTTTCAAGAGTTCTGGAAAACCTGTCCTCAGTGCCCAGAAAACTCTGAGAAACGCAGTCCAGGCAGCATGTAATTTTTTGGTAGCAAACACAACCCTTCCATCTATCTTTCTTGCCTTAGCTTCCCCTTGGAGAGAACATTTGTTTTAAGTGACCCTGCAAATTGGCCCCATAAACCACCCTCCTTCTTGTGAAATAAACAGTCCAGCTATGATTTAGACAGTGCTCCCATCTATCCTTTAGCACCATAGGGTTGTCTCCCTTTTATCTCTCTGAATCTGACAACCTCTAGCAATCTCAGTCACTGCATAGTAGTGCTGACTATTGGAGTAGCTAGGAGCATTAATTCAGATCCATTATCTTCAGTCCTTTTGAGGAGGAGGAGTTAATAATGTTCTCTGGTACCAGGTTTTTCACAACTGAATCTTCTAGTGGAGCAGTGGTTTTCAAGCTCTTGTACTCTGTGGCTACCTAAAATTTTTCTGTGGATCTCTTCGTAGTGAGTTTTTTTTCCCAATAAAATTACTTGTATTAGTTGCATGTCACGAACCCAAGATTAAAAACTGCTATGTCATAGGCACAAGATTAATTTTGTCTGTTTCCTTAGTGGTGGTGTGTGTCTGTCTGTTTTGGAGGACAATCCTTTCAGGAACAATGGTAATATTTTGGATTTTTTATGTATGATTCTTTATACCAGCACCCATACCCCTGGAGAAATGACATGGCATCCTTTCCTCTCCATCTCATGATCCACACTGTTCTCTGGGCTCTTCTAGAAGGTGAAGCCTTCACAAGTTTTTGGTTATTAAAACAGTACATGTGAGTAATAGCTGAGGAAGACTATTGGGTTGTGTCTCAGAATAATAGAAAGCCAGTGGGTTGAAGGATCTGTATTACCCAACGCTGTAGTGCTTATGATGAGCTTGAAATCATTATCTTCAGCTGACTGGGTCATATCTCAGCCTACTGCCATCAGTTACAGTAAAACCCTGCGCATAAGGAATTGGCAAGCTGACACAGCCTCCTCATTTTCTATGTAAATAGCATGATCAAAAGACTATCTTGTTTTCATCTGAATGGCCCATGTAGTTTGCTGTTGGATTCAGAGTGCTTGACTGCTCTGCACAGTTGTCATTGCTCTCTTGCTTTCCCTCTGTAGAAGGGATTTTGGAGCCTGTTTTGAAGGACAAAGGGATTTTGTTCTTTACAATGGATTCTTTGTGGGAGATGGGTTGGAATTGTTCTGACGCTCTGTGGATTAAAGTCTTCAATATTCTGTCCAGCTTGCTTGAAGGGGCTCTGTGTTCCTTAAGTACGTGAGTCCATTTCAGACAGGCTGCAGTCAGGTAGCAGAAGAGCAAAACTGAAATTGAAGTTTTTCCTGTGTGTGTTAGGCCAAATGTAATTTGCTCATTTCACCTCAGTTTAGGAAGAGATTACCACGTTGGTGACCATGAAGCCAGCAGCAGCTCCTGGTTGTGTGTGTCCATGTGCAGGTGATGAACGAGGCTTGCCTGCAATCCCGTCTCCTCCTGCCCTGTGGCAGCAGCTTCTGCTGTTTGGCTGTTTGACTATGTGCCATATGGGGAGAATGCAGTAGCCAAGACTTCTTTGCTTTTTATGGTTTTTTTTGTGTGTGTTTTGGTTTTTTGGTTTTGTTTTTTTTTTTTTTTAACTTACCATTTTGAGGTGACTTGTATGCTACTAATAGGAATCCAATCAGGGAACTTAGCACTAAGCTTTGCAGGACTTGCACGCAGGACAAGGGTCTAAACAGTGACCTTACTTTTTTCCAAATCCATTCCAAAGGGAGCCACCCATGTGTGCATATATTTTATGAACATTTTGAATATATTTGCTTTTGTGTTTGTATTTTAAAAATACAGCATTTATATCCTCTCTCAAGGGCCTTAGACCTTCCAGGTAGGAAATTTGGGAAAAATGAAATGGAAATAAAAGCTTGCTCTTTTAGCAAGCTCATTTTCTTGATGCTCTGAATTTTTCCACATGTAGCAAAGGAGAATAATGTGAGGAAGGGGGTTTGGAGCATGTTTATAGTAAACTACAATAAAAGCTTGCAGTATATCTAAAAATAGGCTCCAATTTAAATAAGTGGAATATTTTTTTTTACCTTTGCATAGCACCTTTTGCTTCAAATCCTTATGAAAGAAAGTGCACAATTTATTAGATTTAATTTTAATATGACCCCGCTACAAGTGAACATCTCAAAATGAATGTTTTAAACATGGTCACCATAGAATATACTGACTGTGCTCATATCCACAAGGGGCATTGGTTACCCAGCGCAGTAGTCTAGAGTTCAATTTATGTTACAGGATTGCATCCATGAAATATCAGCCATCAGAGCAGAGGGTTGTGTTTCTGACCTGAGTATCTGCTGTCCATTAAAAGAAATGGTATCTAAAACCAACCAACCAACCAACCAAACAGAAAAACCAAAGAGGGAGAGTAGCAAATGTCTATTTAGGAGGAATTATTCAGATTTGAGCTTTCACAAATTGAATTTCCTATTTGTCTCTTTGCCATTGCATGAAAATACATAGTTACAAGATATCGTTTAGTATTTTGAAATACTGCTTAAGCATCCAATCTAACAATTTTTTCTGTTGTGATCTTGCTGTGACTTTGATTTACTTTTGAAATAGATGGCAGGTCTTCTAGCTTTGATCGTTTCTGCTAAAAGACAGGCTAGTCTTTGATCAGTTTAGCTTTGCTGTCTTTTATGTAACACAGTAAGTCATTTAGCTGGGTGACAAAAGAAAGAACACCTAGATCTGGAAACCACTGTCGTTTTGGAAAGCAACTTCTTCAATATACTGACTTAGTTATATTTGATTCACAGTTTTTTATTGATAGTGGTTTTATGTTTTTAATAAAATCACATTATCACGCTGATAAAAGTAAATCTTTTTATCTGGCAACTTTTAAAATCCACTTATCAGAAATGTGAGAGAATGGCATATAGTAGTTTTGCAAATAAATTAAAGGAAGCTGAATTCTGATGATATGTTTATTATTTAAACTGTGCATGGTGGTAGTTTTAATTACATATTCTGGAATTTTTTTCTATATCAGGAATTGCTGTAACCATCAGCATGGTGTTTGTTTCCGACTTTCTCAAGTGTATGTGTCCCATAAGCATTCCAGCCAGGTTAGAAGGTGAAAATGACAGCGTCTTATCTTGAGGCACCAAGACTGGTGGGACTTCACCTCTCTTCGTGGGTCTAGCCCTTAGACACTTGCCAAGAATCTTTAGAGATTTCAACTGCATGGAGGAGAAAACATTACCTCGCACTGAAGAAACTTAAATGACTAAATTTCAGTATTACTATACGTGGAGTGTGGTGTAGGGATACACCAGAACTACTTACAGTACTTAACAATACAGTAGGTTTTGCCAGGGAATTAAATGGATTGTATATCTTTTTGCTGCCCAGTAAATACAAATGTCATGTTTTCTAAGCACATAAAAGAATGTGAAATTTACTGTTTTCTGCAGAAAATGTAAATGTTACTTCTCCCTTTGTCTTCCTTTCTCTTTTGTCCCCTCCCTTGTTTGGGATGCTCTTGTTGGGTCACACTGTTCTGCACCAAATAAAAGTAATGTGTAGCCTTCTGTGTAGGAAGTACAATTAGTCTGAGGACTTCAGCAGTTGTACCTTCATCAGCTTATTCAGCAAGGTATTACTGTCAGTTTTGAAGTGTCTAACACGGGGCTGTTCGTTGGTGCTCTTTTGACGTTTACTTTATGCACGGGTATATTTACTGTCGTGGCTTTTACCTGAACAAGGTTTGTGCGTACCTGACAGTATACAGTCACAGGACAAGGCTAGCCAGAGAGTGACAATGTTTCTGTGTAGGACAGTCCACTATTCTGTAATTACTTTAGGTCTTGCTTGCGTGCCAAACCCCATATTACTTGGCAGGGCCAGGTGGCCCAAGGACAGCACTGTATTAAGCCACGTGCTGCTTTCTGTACTTGGTCGTACTTGGTAGCTCTGCTTAGCACAGCAGCTTGCCTTTCTTTTATATGAACCTCTGTAATGCATTGAGCAAACATGAAATGGTAATTTGTGTTCATTTTTAGTCCCTCTTAACCGACATTAGATGATTGATACAGGTTTTTCCTGCAAGAGCTGGCAAAAAGGCTCGGAAAGGAGTGCTCTTTGGGAGCAACCCTGCTTCCTGACCAAAAAACCTATCCTCAGTCTTTAACGGAGGGAAATCCTTTTTTGACATTGATGTTAGCAGGTACTGTAGACATCCCTGGTGCTATTTATCTGGAGATTAGTGTAGTTTAGCATTGATTGCATTTAAATCTTGTCTGCCAGATAATTGGAATCTTTTTTTAGCCATAGTTTACATGAGTACAGGTACTCTAAGCAGAAGAAAGGAACATTTTTTAGACTTTCAGCTCAGACAGGTGCTGCAAGAGTTAGCTAAATGGGACATTATCTTAAAGGGACATCTGCAAATTTGTGAAGTAGTCTCATGCTATACAGTTAGACCTAAGCATGAGTTCATTGTTGGGTTGGAACTGAACACAGCCCCACAGTCACAACTGTTGAGGTGTGAAAATTGAAATTTGACAGAGGAAATATTAAGGAGCTCTGCCGGACAGGAGTATTAACTTATTCCATCCTGCTTCCTTTGTGGCATATCTGCTGCCCTTCTTTCCATGCCACCGATTTCTTGCATACTTACAGAGATACTTTTTTACAGATTAAATTACTTTTTTTTTTTTTTTCCTCAACACCAAAAATGAATTAAAAGGAGACTCTTTCAGTTGGTACCTGGATAGCAGAGTGAAGAGAATTTATTTCAATCATAGTTTAAGTGGTCAGCAGAGACTTTTTACTTCTCTTATGTAGTTTGTAGAACTGAAACAGTTATCCGTATAAGTCAATTTATGTAACAGAGAGAGTATGCACATGCTATTTTGTATGGCTATGCTTTTACAGTATGATGAGAGACAATATAAGATGATGTCAGTTTTTCACAGTATGTTTGAAGGAGCAAAAAGAGTTAGGTTTGAGGAGGCAATTTTGCTATTTTCTGCCTGTTGCAATTTAGTGTTTTGTATGTAACACAGCATTTTCAAGACCTATTAGGCTGAAATCTGCTTTAGCCTGTGCTACTCAGCTCTGATTAACAAGATGTGGTTTTCTAAAGGATCCTCAAGCAAGCATGCCTGCACTCTGCAAGTGATACCACTGTACCTAAACGCTTTTCTTTGTGCAGTCTTTTGAACGAAAGAGGAGGAAAAAGTGGGTGGAGATGACTGAATGCAGAGGTCACTATTTTATGTTCTTGCTTGCAATGTCAAGCATAATGTGTCCCTCATTGGCAGGCATGGTCAGATGGAGGGGCCAGAACAGAATAGTTGATTTAATCACTGTATTTTAGTTTTGGCCATGGGTTTTCTGGCATACATATCTCTGCACAGTGGTAGCCAGAGCTTGGTTCCAGGAGTAAGTGCTTTTCATGTGTTTTGTAAACGGAGGAGAGCAGGCTTTTGCCAATTTTTCTGTACATGTATATGTGACTCTTTGGTTTCTACTAAATTAGATTTTTGCCATATTACAATAAAGTTGGTAAAGTACATGTCAGATCAGTGAATCAGTAAGTTGACTGCTGAAAGAAATCTATCAATTATAATAAAAAATATTTCCAAGATTGAATTTCATAGCAGTTTTATCATTACGCTGTTCTCATTAATACTTATTCTTTTGTTGTTTCTGTAGTTTGATGTTTTATTATGCTCTCCAGGTAGGCCTGTTTTATGTACTACATAGGAAATACAGACTACTGTGACTTTGTTTACAGTGTTTGGCAGACTACTTCGCAGAATTAAATCTTACTTAAGCTCAGCTTAAATCATATCTTTTATAGAAACTGCAATCCAGAAATGAAGTAGTGGTACAAAATGATGTTTTTACATAAGGGATTATTTTGTTTGTTTGAGTGGGGGTTATAGAAATATTCAGCAGTTATATAAATAAATATAATTTATGACTGCTGCTTAGGATATCTTTTTTCATGAACCAAAGATTTACTACTGAGGAGTCTGAATGGATTAATTAATTTTCTTTGGTCAAGCAAGTGAAGTAAATCTGCATTAAATTACATACTTTTAAGATTGTCTGTAGTCTAACTATTTTACACAGATTTAATTTCTGGGGAATTTCACAATTTCAAGGATATCAATTCTCTTACAATGTATACTGTGGTGTGAAGTAATACCCAAACTAGGCAGCTGACAACATCCGCAGATTAATTCTGCGGTACTGTATTGTGATTCTTTTGTTTTGATGACTTGTTGAATTAATTTGCGGTGACTTCCCTGCTTGGTATTTGATATCTCAAATCATGTGATTTTTGTGCATGGATTGGAATTTTTATGCCATTTATCCCAATTTATGTTGGCACAGACTGACTTCTGTGTTTGAGATAGTGGAAGAAAACATGCAATAGTTTATGAATTCATTCCAATTTATTTGCGATTTAATCTCCTCATGATTGTTAGAATATAGTAATAGAAAATAAAAGACATTTCATTTTATAGTATCTTTTTCACATATATATAGGGCTTTTGTGAGTGTCTTGGCTTTTCAGCAGAAAAGTTTTGTATGTCATGAGGGCTAAATTTTGATCTTGAATCAGTAAACTGCCCTTGAAGATCTTCAGGTGCTATTGATTCCTGGGAATGTCTGTCCCTGAGAACATGAGGCAACTCCTTTTACTAATGAGAGTTTGTCTGCATGGAGGTATTGGAAAAGGTAATTAAAGGTGTAATGCATGTTAATTAAAGACTGTTAAATGCTTGTGCCCATGATTTTATTCATTGAGTGGCCTGAGGTCCTGGTAATTCAATGCAAGACCGTAAAGGTAAGGACCCTGTTGACAGACACCACAACCGAGAATTCTTATTCTTACCTTTTTTTTTTTTTCCCCCCCAAGTTAATAAATGTGTCAGAAATTTACTCTTGTGGACAAATCCCTTTGTCAGATGCAGAATGGAAAAGTAAAATGGTCAAGGGCAGTGCTGGAATTTTCTTTCAAAGAGTTTTATTTCAGTCTGTCTTAAGGTCTGTATCATGTCAATCTTCAGCAGGAAAGATGAAGCCTTTCATTTCTGGAGTGTAATTAATGCTCAGATTTTATGCATTAATAGTAGCCAGCAGGAGAGAGGAAATTGGGAGGGGGAATAGGATATGGTAGCCATGACTTAGTGCAGCACATACTGAGTTGCTAGGTCAGAGAGGAAGGAAGCTAGCTGCCAAAATAGTGTGTATTTTTTTTTTCTTTTTTTTTTTTTCCAGTCTTTGGTAACTCCTGGAGTTCTCAGACATATTTTAAGACTTCTCTGGTGTCTTGCTATCAAATCCACACTTGTAAAAACATGACTTTTGCTGTTGTGATGTTTGTATTGCATGGGCATTTCAGTAGGGACACAGATACTGCTGACTGAACCACAAGAGAAATGCAAACAGTGTTGAAGATCACTGTTTACAGAGAACTATCCTGAAAAGATAGAGAGAACTATCTCCTGAAAAGTACCATGCTGGTTTTACAAACATTTAGTTTGCACGTGTTAATTTGACTCACTTTCAGTTTAGGCTTGTAAGTGGTTAAAATAAAGAACATTCTAGCTGACTGCAGGGACTTCTGTCAACTGAGTGCGCTACTGCAGTACTGCTATATAGGCAGACACTACGTCACGTTGTTATCTCTGTTCAGCTTGTCTGTGCTTTATCACGTTGCCTAACAGTTTTAAAAAAAAAAAAAAAAAAAAAGAAAAAAAGAGACTAGTATGAATAGTTGTAAGTAGAACTATCTGAAAGCAGCAGATCTGGAGTGCCTTACACCAGCTGCTTACTGAGACAAAGAGAAGTATTATAAGAGGCACAATAAATGTGTTTGCTATCTCTGCTTTCAGTTGCAGTGCAGACACAAACTGTCACAGTAATGAATTTTGAAGACTGGAGTTTGGACTTGGGGAATTTTATAAAACACAGTCGTTTTATCAGAGTGTTGTCTTGCCAGCTGTATGATGCGAGTCTGGTTACCATGGAGTGTGGTCAGTTGGGGGAGACAAATCTAGTCAGTAAAACAGCATTTTGTGTGGTAGACTCTGCTGTGGTTTCTCCCTCTCTGGTTTAAATTCAAGTTTGGTAAGGAGGAAAGCAGTGGGGAAAGAAGACGCCTTTTTATTTAAATAAAAAGCAGTTTTAGCCCTAATCAAACTTATAGGCTACAGGAGAACCCCTGGTGCAGTACAAATACAGTGTAGGAATATGCAGTTTATCCCCATGAACAACGTAGAGATATTTTTCCTCTTGATCCTACCCTGTTATCTGGACTTTTTTGTTTGGTATTGTTCTCTGCTTGCCTTGTGTCTGCAAGGTGGACCATACAAGATGCTAAGCACTGGCCACTTGTATTTTCTGCTCAGGAGGAGGTGCTCAGTATCTTCCAACCTGTCCTCTAAGAGCTCTTACTGCTCCTACCTGCTCACCACTGCCACCTGTTTGAAGTTTGCTTAATTTGGTTAATTTTGGCCGAGTAGCCCGGTGGTGCTGCAGACAAACATACCAGAACTGTCCAGCATATCTGAAGGCCTTGATGTCCCCTGCATAATTACCACATTACTTTACAATTAGGAAAATGCATTACCAAATTTGACAAGCTTTAATTAGAAGCCATTCCTTTCCTTGCTAAATTTCTTTAAAATTGGTTTATTTTCAACGTATAATAGTAATAGCATTTTTACCAGATTTTGTACTCAATCTGGATGTTCATCTATAAATGCTGTCGTTACCATGCATATAATAAGATGAATATTTATAACTTCTTTTGAAAGAAAAAAAAAGAACATTGAGGTAATTGTGTAGTATCAGGGTCCTAGTCACTGTTTGGGAAAGAAGAAAAGTTTCTAATGTACTAAATTAGACAATGTCTAGAGGTTTTTGTCTTTTGTAAACACCAGAGTTAGCTTTACATGGATATTTAAATTGCCATGTTCTGTCAGGAGTTGCTCAGGAGAAGTCAGTAGGAGTTAGGTGCCTACATTGAATTTGTGGAATTTTGTGTTTGAGTCTTCAGAAGTGATATGAGGTACTGCAGAGAGAAGAGCAATTGCATATGGGTGGGATGAAAGTATCATAAAACTTAGTCGATGAAAGTTTATCCTTTGACATTGGTATTAACTTACTTTTTTCAAAGGTAGAAGTGAGGGAGATTCCTCACTGAGAGAAACTGGTATGATGTGGTTTACTTCTAAAGTTAAGTACGTTTAGAATATGATCGTTATGTAGGTGGAGGTTTCTACTGGCAAAATATAAAGGCTGAAGAAAAAAATGCAGAAATTTTACTGATATGAAGATTATTTCATATGGGAGGTCTTTTTGATAAAAGCTGCTCTTGTGACGTTAGAGTGGTTGTGGGGGGCTTACCAATTAACACTTTGGTTGTTTTGAACAAGAGAGGGTCTGGATGTCTGTCTTAGAGCCTTTGCAGTAGAGCACAGTTTTTACTATTTAGAGCTGAGATGGAAAGTTCCTATTTAGATTTGGTGCCAGAGTCTTTAATAGAAATCATGACTTGTGGTGTATTATAGGTCAGTGTATATTTGCTAGTTTATATTATGCTGACTAAATTGGCAAAATGCTTATTTTTACTGGTAAACATTCAGGAGGTTTTCTCCTCGCTCGTTCTTTTTCCAACAAAATAGTATTTGTCGTGTGTGGAATTAGGGCAGCATTTTATAAATCATCTGCCTCAGCAATGATGTGAAAATGTGTGGTGGCATACAAAGATTTCCATTGTCAGGTACCTCAGGGCTGTCGATGGAGTTAAATTTATCCTAATTTTAGTCCTGGAAATTATGGCCATGTAGAAAACAAAATGCTTCTGGCAGTGTAGGAAAAATACAAATTTTAAACTCTAGCAGAAGTGGCTATTTCAGGGACATTACCAGAATAGGTAACCCTGGTTAATTTAGCTCCTCTCCAAGCCCCTTATGAAGCCCCGAAAGCATTTTTTTAACATCTTTAAATCCCTATGAGGTCTAAATATGACCTGTGGCTGTAAGGATGTAAGTTCCAGTGAAATCCATAACTGCTGGTGAAATGCAGCACTGTGCTTTAGGGTGTACATTTAGTGAGACATTTAACTGAAATGGGAAAAGTACTGTGGTCACACTTTAATGCATGCTTAGTAACAATACGTGAATATGTTTATGTGCAAGCTAATTGTATCATTTCTGGAATTATTTATACACAGTTCCCATGTGCTGTGAATGGCATTTTCTGATAAGTGTTAGATTATATAAAATGTATAATCTACACAGTACTCTACCATCAGTCTGCCTAGTTGAAAATTAGCATTCTTAAAATTGAAATTTTGTGATTCTTCTGCTGAAGATCTCTGCTATTTCATTCATTGCTTCAAGCGTAGTTTAAAAGTATAGAGGACGTTTAAGGACAAATTTAAAACTTGCATCAGCAAGTTCCAATTTTTTCCCTAATTTTTACCTTGCATAGTTATATACCAGACAAGCTTGGTTTGGATAGCTTTTTATAAAAGGAATCATTTGAGAATTTGAACGTTTATTCAGTTTTAGATTTTGAATATTTGGCATAAATGTGAACTGTAGCCCTGGAATTTATAACCACAACCATAAGAAAAGGAACAAAGCGTGTTTCATTGCGAATAGTCATGCTTTACAGAATGAGGTAATGAAAGTTCAGTGTTGGAATGGCAGCTTGTAAAAGGAAATGCTTCTGAATAAAAATGCTGTTGGAAAGGTGCTTTAGCTCAACTTTTCGGATCATCTGGGGTGAGTTGACCCCTCTCATATTACATTTTTTCACCTGTTTATTCCAGCATAAAGCACTAAAGTATGGTTTATGATGCCTTATTTATCTTACAACCATGTTAAATGTGCCTGTGCAGACCTGACATCTGGTTGGGAAATTTTTCTGCAGGAATGTTTTCAAAGAGCATGCCGTTTTGCCTTGCTGTTCCCTGTCGTGTTCATTCTCACTTGTCTTCCTGCAGGTGAAGCAGCTCTAAGAGGTGAGCCCAGAATGCAGTCTCTTCCAGTATCCTCTGCTCTAACCAACCATCGAACAGGCCCTCCTCCTATCAGTCCCAACAAGCGAAAGCTCAGCATGGACCAAGGGGATGATGAGCTAGACTGTGAAAATGACCATGTTTCTAAAATGAGTCGAATGTTCAATCCGCATCTGTAAGTGTCTTGCTTCTGTTACCGCTGGTTCATAGAATTTAATGCTATCCTCTTCATTTTTGTGTGTGCTAAAATCATACTGTGTCTAAAACTTTGTGCTAGATTTTTCCTTTGTTCCAGTTTGTGTGGAAGATTTGCACAAAGGCTGGTGTGATTAGATGGGTGACTTCTTGTTTTCTTTTGTTTTCATACAGCATGAAGTAACAGGAATTAGCTCAACTTGACTATTTATAGTAAAACATACGTATTCACCTTGCAATTTCTCAAGTATTGTTCGTTTGTTCTTTGTAATCTGCTCCTTTCACTTCCCCTGATTCTGAGTGCTCTGTACTCTCTGCTGTGATGGGGGTGGGGAAGCAGAAGGAGGGGAAACAGAAGTGCTTTGCATTTTTCTGAGGCCAGGAGATTGTGAGCCAGCTGCTCTGTAGTCTGCCTTGACAACTGGGCAAGCTGCAGTTGTTGCTAAACATTACTTAAAGGATTGCACCGCAGCTCTGACAGTCAGATGTGGAATTTTTCACACAGGTAAGGTGTTGATGAGTTAGGTGCATGTGTTGGGTAATCATCAAATACCATTCTTGCTGTGTTCTCATTCCTGGGAATGCAAGTCTGGTTGGCATGAAGTACAGGCTTAGAGAATTCCTTTCATTCTTGACTGGAGGAAGTGATCCGAGCGGTTCAGCAGTCCAGGGCAGCCCGATAGCTGTGCGCCTTTCCCTGCTGCCTCAGCTCCTGCAGCCTCTGCATTCCTCACATTCCACGCTGCTGTGGACTGTTGTGTTCAGTCATAAGATGCGGACAGAGGTATTTATCCTCAAATAAATCACTATAGTGTTAGTCAGAGGCTGGGCCTGTAGTCTGCAGTCTTGGAATTTGTTACAAATCAGGAATCCAGCACTGAAGCAGTGCAAAACAATAAAAGCTCACAAGCAGAAAGAGGCTTCTTATTTACAACATATCTTGTTCTTTCTCTTAAAATCTTAACTGTTTAGAGCCTTTCCTTGGAGCTGAGAATGCTGGTATTGGAAAGAACAGTATGCTGCATTTCTGTGGCATACGTACATGACACAGCTGAAGAAATTTGTGGCATTTTTGAATTGTTATGTAACTTTGTGGGGAAAGGTGTGATTTTTTTTTTAGAACTCATTTGCTAGTGATGAAATAAAACACAGCTGGCAGTTACGTACATTATAACACTTTATACAGTGGAGGCCATAAAAATAATGAAGTCTGAACCAACAGACTCATGTGCAACGAAGGTTCAAAACTAAAAGATACAGGCAGTTATTTCCTGTGATCCCTTAGAGGTATTTTAAAGCTATCTGATCTTTTCTAGTATGGTATGTTTTCACTTATACGTGGTATAAGTGTGCTACGTTTTTACTCAATAGATTCTTTCTGTGATTTTTGTATATGAAGTGTGCATCTTTTCTTCCTATAATAAAAAGCACTGGTTGTCTGCCCTAGTGTTCATGTGATGGGACTAAATCTATTTCAGTTAAACCATCTACTGCAGATGAATCGTAATCTAAAATAGCATACACGAGGCCATCTTTTTTCTACTTTATTTTGTAAGTTTGATCTGGCCGTATGAAAATATGCCTTTAACTGAATATTGTAAAACCTCAAACTTTTGTGATATATCTGAAATAGCTGAATATCTATATATTTCAGATAGATCAGAAAAATTCACAAACATTCTCCGAATTTTACCTCCATTTCCCTGCCGCCACCACCACCAATCAAATTATTTTTTTGATTGTTTTTCATATTTTCCCTCTTTTTTAGATTATGATGTTTTGGTTTAACAACAGAAATGGAATACTCAAACTTTGTGGCACTGTTCTAAAAATTTTGTTTTGGAGGTGGGAAGTGTGTTGTAGAAGCTTGACTTGCTCGCGGTAAAGAAAATTAGTAGATTTGGGGAAAGAAATATTTTATGGAACACAATAATGGCAGTCACATTGTAGTGACTTGGGAGTTCTAGAAGTGCAAGTTTGACATTAAGTTTAGAAAACCAGATCCATAAGAGATGTGGAGTGTGATGGGGAGACTAGATGGCACGATATCTTTGGTGATAGCAGAGACATTTTTGTGATTTGGACTGTAAAGATGAAGCTTAGTCTCAGTATTTTGAACTTTTCAGGACGAAGTCCCCTGAAAGCATAGGGCGAAAGAGTTGGTGATAGAAAAACTAGGCATAGCTGCCCCAGTCAATGTTAGGGCTACAGACCGCACATCTTTGCCACACAGCGGTGTTTAAATCCATATTCCTCTGGCTGAATGTCTTCAATTATTCTAAATGTCCAGATGGGCAGATCTTTTTCATTTGGAAGTCAGCGCTTAGAAGACAGAAGTCTTTATAACCACAAGCAGCTCTTGTTCAGACATTCAGGTCTTTGTGATTGCGTTGGTAGAACTGTGGAGCAGTTGTATATTCATCCTGTTAACACCAGGGTATTGTGGTCATTATAAATGGTAGAACCTTTTGTTAGCATTTTGATGTTAACTCTTCGGTACCAGCACCCTGGCGTCTCGGTCACTGTGCTTCTGTGGGAATGGATCCATTTAAATGCTTTGGATATTTTATTAGAAATCCAGTGATGCTAGCCTTTTGTTTGGAAATTGAATGCTTTGAGATACTCCCTGCTCAGGTGTAACTCCCTGATGTATCTCCTTTGATTAGGTTCTTTGAGTTGTACTTGGGTATGTTTACTTTTATCATGGAAAAACACAACTATTGGAGTACAGTCTCTGGAGTAGAGTGAATCAAATGCCCTGGCAATCCTACTATGTTTCTAAAATATGTAATGGAATTCCTGTGCAAAGAACCATTTATCAAAGGGTCTGTTTTTCAGAGGAGATAATTTTCAGCTTCAGGGTAATAAAATGTACTTGAGACCTTGTGGATTAATTTTTAAAAATCAATATGTGAAACTGTCTACCTTACAGCAGCTTACTGGACTGTATTTACACAGCTTCTGTATTTTTGTGGTCACAGAGATTACATCCATAAGTTCCTTACTTGGGAAAAAACAAATACTTCCACCCCAAATTAAAAACTAGGCACTGTAATACGAAATTGCTTTATTTTCATTTCACACTTTCTTGTGTGTCCCTCAAATGTTTTACTTAATGTAATCGCTAAAGTATAATCTTGCTGAAGTAAAACGTGCTTTTTGTACCATACTTTATTTTCGGGTGCTTTGTAAAGGAGAAGCAAGCTTATTTTAAGCCTCAAGTTGAAACATGCCTTTGTTTTCCTATGACTTCACTAAAATCACCTTGATTTACAGAAGAGTAATTAGGAGCTTGATTTATATAAGAATTACAAGCGCTTTATGCATGGGTAGAGTGGCTGGAGAGCTATACCAGTCTGTCTTAACAAACGAAGCTGCTTTGTTATATTTCCAAGGTGTATTTAACATTTCATGGCAACTGCTGTGTAAAATTAACTCTATCTGGGCATTGTGATGTCAGGGGAACGTGAATGAAGTGCGTTGTACCTTTAAGTGAAGGTCTCAGGCCTGACCTGCGTTATGTGGGTTTCTTGTTTGTCAGGCTGGAGGCATTTTCTCATTTTCACAGTTCAGCTGAAAACAAAGGCCTCCTTATCCTTGCAGGGAGCTCTTAAGAGCTGACATCAGCCTTTTCCCAGCGGGCACCAGTTCTGCTGTAAGAGTCCTTGCAGGGAGCGGAGCGGTCTGATAGCAGTTTCTTCTCAGGGCGTTTCGCTTGCCAAGTAGCGAAGAGAAGGAGTAAATGCCAAGAGCGCGACATTTTTAATTTTTTTAAAAAAGAAATTACACTGGGCTGGTTTTGCTTCTCTGATTTTTGGTAGGAACTAGCAAATAAGTAACTGCTTTGGGGCAAGGGATGGTTATGGCTAATACTTTGTGGTGTAGCAATTTTAAAAATAGTTTGTATGCTAGCAAACTGTGGGATCACATCACTATATTTAAGGTTAAAGTGAATTGATGTCACTGACCTCTTCAAAAGGATTCAGATTTTGTGTTACTGGTAAAATTATACGTGAAACTGGCTGTTTGAATTTGTATTGGAAGGGACTATTATTTTTGTTCGCTTGTCGAGTGCGTCAGGCTGGAAGTTAGCATTTTTGGTTTGGGACAGGCAGGCTTGTGAATGGAATATTTTCCCCTCAATCTCTTTGTCACAATTCCCATTTGCTTTGGTGGCATTTGGATCACAGTGATAATTTCTGTATGAAAATCATCTTACAGCAAAAGTTTGCAGCTGTTAAGTAGATGTCTGAGGAATAATCACCTCTTAATTTGTGTGATACAGAATTTGGCTTTTTCTTGTAATAAGAGAAAGGTCTACACATGAATAAGGTAGTTTAATCTGTCTCGCATAAGATGACGTTTAGTTTTGGACATAACCATACAGACCCAGACACTTCCGTTCCAAATTCTAGATTGTGTCTTTGCTTTTGTTAGTGAAGAATCTTGGCAAACCTGATCCATAAAGCCAGACTAGATTCCTGGAGTTTGGAAGCTGCCATATATCCTAAGTTTCTTACCATGACTATCCAATGGAGTTTGCTCACTTTAAAGACACTGTAATAGAAATTAACCTGGCATCCTTTTTAAAAAAATCTGTCTTAAGATGTCCTGAAAGTTACCTGGATTCGAAGACCATAGAATAATTCAGGTTAGAACAGGCTTTAGGAAGTCATTTCATCCAACCTCCTGCTCAAAGCAGGGTCAGCTGTGTCCCCTTCAAGCTTGTAGTAGCTCAAAGCAAGGAATTTTGAGTAAGATCTGAAGTACTCAATAAGTGATGCTCCTTATTAGAGGAGGACTCTGTCACCTTCCTCCTTACCATTCCCTGACCCCAGCTGAGAATGCAGGGTGGAAATGTTCTGCAGAAAATCAGGTCCCTGTTGTGGTGGAAGCTGGTTCCAGCTCCGAGCGAGGCTTGCAAAGATTTAGAAATGGGTTGCAGAGGTAGCGTGGGAGCTTTCAGAAAAGTTTTTTTGCTGCTAACTACTGCTTTTTTTTGTTCCAAAATTCATGTGGTATTAAGAAATATGTTTACACTGTCATTTTATTGTGACAAATTGGAATGGAAAAAAAAAACCAAACCCAACACACACAACTCGGAACACCCAAAATGTCTCTCATTTGCTTGCAGGCATCTTCGCTGAGTTCTCTTGGCACAAATATGCCTTTGAAGTACTTTAGGATTAACCTGGTGTTTTCAAAGCAGTCCTGTTGAAGCTGAAATCCTCTGTATTGCCAGTGGAGCTGTTACAATGTGGCTCTTGTTGATTACAGTGGACAAAGGATTACAGAGCAGGTTTCAAACTGCTTTTTCTAATTCTTTCTTTTTTTTTCTTGTACGCATTCCTTGAATGCTGAACCAAATCAATCAGATATATTTTCTTGTTTATTAATGGAGATCTTGGACTACACAAAATTATTCTTAAATTGTTTCCAACAAATGTTCTTTAAATGGAACCTTCAGAGACGGACTTGAAAGAGCTAATATATATGAGTTAATATTTAACACTGAGTTTTGCAGAAGTTCTTATCCAAGGGGGAATTTGAGAAAGTACTCAAGTCCCTTTCAGTTCAGGAGGGTGTAGCCAAGCACATGTGAAATGCTTGTGGTGAACAGTTTCAGGGCTAAAAATTGATTGATAGCTTTATCAGTCCTTCGCAAAAAGACCTGATCTGTCAAAATTTGGGTATATGTTTAAGTACTTGAAACATCAGGCAATGTTAGCTCAGGTGTTTCCACTTGCAAACAGAAAGGTTTTGTTAGCTAGCTCCAGAATTCTGCTTTGAGATAATGTTTTCCACTTTCATTTTCCTCCTTTTGCAAAGGAGCTTAAAACTTCCATAGTAGGTTAAGGCTCCAAGCTGCCTGGTGAAGCCCAGAGCTGTCCCATCGCTGTACAGAGGTTCCAGCACCCACGGGAGGAATCGACCCCGTACTGGCGGTGACGAGGAGGCCTGTGCGCGCAGGGACAGAACACGAATCCCTCCAGCCCCGGTGTTGGATTTTTACCCAAGGGGCTGTTCTTCGGTTTCATTAAAAGGAGATTTTACATTGCATAAATTACCGTGTATCTACATGGGGGTAAAACTGAACACCAATCCACAAGTCTGATATCTGAGCAAGAGGCAAGCAAAGAACCAGGAACATTTACAAACATAGTCTAGATGTATATCGTAACCACATGGAAACAAAGGTTTAATCTCACTTCTTTTTATTTAACCGTTTTCCCAGATGTTTCCTGCAGTTTGACAGATGTACCATTTACTAGAAAGTTGCGCTCTTGAGAATTAGAATGTTATGGACACGGTTGCTATAGACAATGACTCTGTCAGGGTAAGGTTTGGAATAAAATGTTACATTAATTTCTAGTTGAATAAGTACATTTTTTTCCCCAGACTGAAAGTGCTGGACTGGACAGTCTCCTTTCATTTTCTCTCATGCTGTAATGCGCTACAAAAACACGCGAACTGGCTTTAACTCACTCCTGCAACATTGCTGAGTGCTGACTCCGAATAAATGGCATTATTTCTTGGTGTTGAAAGGTGAAAAGTATTCCTCTGGCTATTTCTAGCCATCCGTGGCCATCTTTGCGTTTCAGGCAAGTGCCCCCGGCGGTAGCCGGCCCTTCCCTCTCTCCTCGGTTCCTGGCGCCTAATCCGAAGGGGGCTAGGGAGAAAAGGGGGGGGCGGTCAGCGTGCAGGTCGTAGCTCACGGCATTGCCAATGATGCCCCAAAAATGACCGGGGGGAGGAGGCGGCTGATGGATCTTGACGGCGCATCTCGCCGCCTTTCAGCGCCCGGGGGCCGGCCGGGCGGCGGCGGCGCTGGGGGACTCTTATCGTGACGAGGCGGCGGGGGCCGCGCTCTGCGCCTCAGCCGCTCGCCGAG